>NC_052500.1:84011040-84095887 GCF_016617805.1 Bactrocera tryoni | reverse complement strand
TCCTGACATATTACATCTAACCAGCCAATGTGCTAACCTGTGCTGAACTCGCCTCTAAGGTACTGAGAGTGAGAACAGTGAAGTTAGAAACAAACGATCAATGCACAGAGAGCGAAAGAGAGTGCAGACTAGCAATAGAAAAAGAGAAAATGTACGGTGTGGGAAGAGAATTACGACGACAAAGTGACGATCGAAGCAAAATATTGGAGCAAACGAACTATTTATACAACGAGACCTATGTATGTTACTACTAAAATAGATAGCCGTAAGTAATTTTATAATCTGAGTGGATTATTGACTAATGACAACTAATGAGAAACTAAAATATGAGCATACTAATCGTAAATTAATAAATTTATTTGTTTGTGCCATCCATCTTACTATAAATTATCATTATGGGCTTTCACATTCATTATTTGACAAATAAATTATCTTTACCTTAAGGCGCCTTTCAACAACTTCGGATTAAGGCAAATTATTTGTGTACACTTGTGCGTGCTTAGCTTTACTGCCTAAATTTACGATATACAAATTTATTGCCTCCACTTACACTTCAAAGTCGTCGAAGCAATACAAGTTGCATTTTATCACAATTTCCAGCAATTACACTAATCAATTATCGCAAAGCTTTTGAGCCGCTTATCTAATCACAGCTGGCAGCAGCCAAGCCAAGCATATGGAGTCTGTTTGAATGTGTATTGTTCCAAAGCATTGACTTTCTTTAATGAAATGAATATCTAACGAAACCCACTTGCAATTAAGAAAATTGCACACACTAAAAGACGACAAGAAGAAGCAGCAAAAGCAGTAGCTACAGCAGCCACCGAGATACAATGCTGTCTGGGGTAAATGATGAGTGAAATGAGGGCAAGCGCCTTGTACGGCCGTAAAACAATTTAAAGCGAGCGTAATGCCACGAAGTGGTTCATTGCAAGTGAGCTGGTGCATTGCCGTTGCAACATCGAATGAAGACGCGCCCCGCCGAATGCCTACAATTTTATCAGATGTTGTCGACAAGCTCAAATTAATTACACAACGTTGCGTAAATAACAGAAAAATGAGCGCGTCGCAGTTTGAAGCGAAGTTGAATGTCTGATGGAGACTTAGATACAATAAAAATAAAGTCATAATAAAAGCGGCCTGTAAATTATTTCAATCCCGGTGGTGGAAGTATGGACATATACCAAATGGCTCAGAGAAGTTGTAGAAGTCATCACTTAAAAATATCAATTGGTCTATAACTACACACATATATTCATGTAGACCTTTATTTTATCAAAATTTTAGCATTTGTTTAGAATAGGAAGGTCTTGTACAAAAGTATTACCAATTTGAAGCTATAGTACTTTCCAATCTTTCTGGTAATTCGTTGATTCTATCCCAATTCACTCAGAATGAATTTAACAACTTCTTGATAACCTGATGTGAACCGCATTTCGGTGAGGGCGGCAAGGTCTGAGATATAAGGCGGTCGAGCAAAACCTTCCAGCCGCTGTTTTTCAAATAGTTTTTAACCGGTCTTGCAACAGAGGCAGAGCGTTGTCATGATGAATAATAATAGCCTCGTTGGTAGCGTTCGACATCAATAGTTTCAATATGTTTTAGAAGCCCGCAATATACCCCCCTCGTACAAACCACCAACCAACCAAATACGATGACTTTCGAGTGAGGTTTTCTTCAAATTATCTGGACTTCAAACTCATAATATTTATGGAATTTGAAAAGATCTACTGTTTGAGGGTGTTTTTTCCGATTTAGTATATCGCATAGGTGGTCATTGACAAAGTGGGTCTTATCTCTTTTAAGAAAAGTCTTGGCTACACAAATTAATTAATCTTTTCTCATTAACTATGTATATATAAAAAGGAGAACACGCAACAATTATTGCAGAACCTACTAAATGATGAAAACAATGGATGAAATTTCGAAACTCAAAATCAACACTGTTTCTCTTTCATCAAAGGCAGCATTATCTGCTAAAACACACTGAATTGGCAATAAGATTGCGTTGGCGGCAAAATTAATAACAATAAACCATGTGTGGCTGAGAGCAAAGCTATCGTCTGCAACACTTGTCAGCAGCATTGTTCTATGCGGCTTGGGCGACGCTTTTGATACTTTAAGCTGAACTCAGAGAAGCCGCACCGATGCAGTTTCAGTCTGCTATGCCAACGCCGTTGAAATGGAAAACAAGCTAATAACTTGGTTAATACCAGCAACAAAAACATACCCAAATATCCATATTAGATTGCTCAAATGCTTGTGAAGCGATACGAGTACGCACTCCACCTATTTCATAACCGTCTGCATCTTCGTGTATGTTCAAGCACATTGTTCTAACAACATAATATAACATTAAGATGCTTTTCCGCCTCAAAGCGCCTTGGCTACATTGTATTACCGTAGCAATTAGTTGAGCTCGGGAGCTCGGGAACCCAGCGCTGGCTGATAATCGAACTGCCGCACTGTGTCTGATGCAAGGCTGATAAGACACAGCACAAAACGTTTTATTATAATGAAAACAGTTCATTACCGCAGCACTTGGCTGTACGTACACGCTTCATACCGTTAGCTAGTGCCACTAACTCTCACCGTTGCACTGCCAAATGAGCTTCGAATTATGGGCGGTAGTGGGCTAATGGCTGAGCCAACAAACAAACATAGAAATTATGCATTGTCCGGGAGGCGGCGTTGGCTGGCTGCTAGTGGCTGTTTGCTTCTGCAGTGGCGAAGTTTACTTAGTAATTAAGAAAATGACAATTAGTCAAGTGGACGTTTTGTAGACGAAATGAAAGATTAGAAGCTCAGATAGTAATTGCCTGGCCTGAGGATAGGCGCAGTAACGCTTACGTAAATGGCAAAGCATATACATACATATTTATCTGTTTAATCTAGCGTAAATGTAGAAAAACCCCAAGGATATTTGCGCAATGAAGTAAAAGATTAATAACTATTTGATAGAAGCCAAATCTGAAGTGGATTTGCTTAGACAAAAACTTAAAAAAAATTAAATGCTTTGGTTGGCAAAGCACTAACTATTAATATTCCTTCACCTGTGTATGAATAGGTAGATAGGTTGGCAGAGTGGCTGCCTAACGACGCACCTAGACCTTTAGTGGGCCCATTGTGTTACTACTGGGACTCTGACCCTCTTCTATCTGAAGTTCAGCATTACGAAAAGTATTAACAGTGCAACTTTCGAGGTATTGTCAAGAAACCCTCGACCGAAAGTTGCGACTCTTTTCCAATATAGAGCCTTGCATTCGCATAGAAAATATTCTATAGTCTCCTACTCTTCTTGCTCTACAACTTCTTCAATAGTCAGTATATGGCGTTATTCCATTAATCCATGCGCCTTTGTCCGCCATGCCCTTTTCCTGCTCTTTTCTGGAAAGGAAGGCGACATTGAGGATCGCGTTTAATTCAACTCTATAGAATTTCGAAAATCCGAGGTAATGGGAATATAATATAGAAACGGGAGCTTTCTAAGTATCATAGAATTCCCCTTGTTTTTGACGACTAATCTGGATAAGGAAGCGAAGCAAATGGGTTTGGTAGTGAACGAGGGCAAGATGAAATATCTCCTGTCATTAAGCACTCGCGACTTCGCTCCCACGTTACTGTTGACAGCCATAACTTCGAAGTCATAGATAGTTTCGTCTACCTTGGAACCAGTATTAACACTAACAACAATGTCAGCCTCGAAATCCAACACCGAATAACTCTCGTCAACAGGTTATACGACGACATTGACATAGTTCAGCGAATTAAGAAACAGCGGCTACGCTGAATGGATGAAAACGCTCCAGCTCTGAAAGTATTCGAGGCAGGAAGGCCTCCATTTCGTTGGAGAGATCAGGCGGAGAGGGACCTGGCTGCATATGATAACTGGCGAAAACGACTGGCGCGCTGTTGTAAGCGGTGTCTACGCCAATAAAGAAAAATAATAATATGGAGGTTTCCTTTCGCCTAAGAGCTGACTTGCTGCCAGTTGCTTACAATACAAGTCTGTTGGCAGTAAGTATAAAATTACGTTTACTGTCTGGCTTGGCGTTGTCCTGAGAGCTGTGGGGATGAATTGAACCTACAAACACTGACATCCATGAGCACCATATGGCAAATGAAGCTTACAGTTCAGATAATATAGTTGAGGAACTCTCTAATATTATATACCTCCGGATATCACCTCAGGCTCTTTTAGGAAAGCTAGATACCCCACTTGCTTTTAAGCCAGTTTACTTTATCAGGCACACGAGTATCTGAGTGGTACAAAGCATTTGGTGAAGTCATCGGAAACTTGTTAACACTGTTAATGACGATAGTATCGAAACGGTGAAATCGTCCTGTCGGCATCAGAGAAATAACAAAGGATCTCAACATCCCTTATGAATCACCTATAGTGCTTTCTGTTTGAAGAGTGTCAATGCTAGACTCATACCAAAAGAGCTGAATCTTTTCGAAAAAAACATCAAGCAGAGGTCGCAAGCAAGATGCTTGGCTGAGAAGTTGAGAACCGTACATTCATCATCAGCATTTTTACTGGTGAGGAAACGAGAAAATTCGCTGCTGAAACTGTCCAACAATCTAGTGAATGTTGCTCCAAAAACGCGCCAATGATCGACAAAACTAAATACCTCTTAAGGCTCTGGAGACCAAGTTATGAAGTGTTGGCATGCTTGTAGTTATTGGCTCAAAAGGAGCGTATCTTGAAGACGATAATAAATCTTAACATGCTTTTTAGTCAGTCCGGGTCAAATTTAATCAGATTGTATACTTAAAAATCTACTCAAACATTAAAATTGAAAAGGTATACAAACAAGTGGGCACTTGGTGCATTATTATGTCTTGACTAATTTCCGGGTTTCTGAAGCTTTAAAGCTTACCGCCTGCAAACAATTTAAAATATTTAACTTTCCTTTTAATGTTCTAACTTTTTTGAACTTTTTTGAAGTGACCTAAAACCTTTTGTAAACCGGTTAAAATTAATTTTCGTTGGGTGATTCCACCGCTGCCTGCTCGCACTCAAACAACACCTTGGAGCAGTCACGTGACCACACAATAAATGCATTCAAGCATAAACGACAAAGCACCGAATAAATATTTAAAGCAAATATTTACAGTGCGCGCCAGCAGTATGCATACTCAAATATGCAGGATGGGATTGAGTTGCGTGTAAAAGAAATAAAAAATGCCACTAGGAGTTGAGCACGAAAGGCCGCCGCCGGTGGTTCGTTGCCACCGTTGCCGCTGCCACCTAAAGCCACTATGTTGAGCGTCGATTTATTTGCTTTAATTGAATGTTAGCCTACATCCATAGAAGTGGCGGCGCTAGCCAATGGCACTCCTTACGCTCTACTGCCGTTCGCATTTCAGGGAGTTGCTTCAGTTAATATTGCTGTTGCATGGTGTGCGTTGGGCTGTGCGAACATGTGCCTGAGTACTCAGCCAAGTGGCACAAGTGTTTCGATTTTGCACATATTCTACGCCGCCTAACCGCCTAACCGCCCGCCCGCCTGGCTGTTCATGGAAAAAAGGTTTGGTTTTCAATTTTTTTACATTTGGGCCGCCTGCTTACAAGTACTTGATATCCTTTTTGTGTTTTGAGGACTCTTCGTTTTTTGTTTCTCTGCGTTTTATGCCATGCACTTGTACATGATTACATGATTCTTTCGTGCTGGCCTTGCTCTTCATTTGGCGCGCCGACTGCGTTCGCATGTGTGTGTGCGAAAATGCCAGTGTTTATGCACGTACAATATTGTACATGTATTAGTTGGGGCACCGCATACATGCCACTAACAAATGATGTGTTTGAATTTGCTCACAGGAGTGACACTATAATATCAGCGAGCGCAAGTGCAGCAACAACAGCAACCACACTTCAAGCATCGACTAAATGAAACCAGCACAAGAAGCCCCGGCTGTCACGAATATTGCGTGTTGTTGTTGTTGTTGTTGTTTGGGAAGCCATTATGGTACGTGTAGCATGTGTGGCAAGGATAATCGCTTGTGTACTTACCAGTTAGCTTACATGGTAATTTAACAATTTAAGCAGCGCTAATACCCAGTGCGAGGGGGAAGCGCGTGCTGGCATTGCTTTCGAATCGTAAAACTACTCAACCGTTAAAAAATGTGAGAACGGCAATTTTGGATGTCATAAAATTTGACGTGGCAATTCGATTTTTGGCAAATGTGCAAAAGTTGCTCATCACTCTCCGCACTGGCTAATAGACCATACCGAATTTGGATCTTCATAAACGCAATGAGAATTTTTAGAATGGGAAAAGGTTCTTTAAAGGGATTTTATGGCTCATAACGTTTTTTGGAATACATTTTTGACAATGAAAAATATATTTTTATTTTCGCTGATTATTGCAACAAATATATTTTCTATAATCACTATAAAATGTTCAATCAAGACCCTTTTTTATACTCTAGCAACATGTTGCTACAGAGTATAATAGTTTTGTTCACCTAAGACTAATCTCTGCCAAATGTTGTGCGCTTGTATTTCTGAAGTAGCTAAAGTGCATTCGGTGATTACGATGAATGAATTATTCCATGAAAACGCTCCAGCTCTGAAAGTATTCGATGCAGTACCCGCCGGGGGAAGTAGAGGAAGAGGAAGACCTCCACTCCGTTGGAGAGATCAGGTGGATAAGGACCTGGCTGCACTTGATATCCTGAATTGGCCAAAATTGCCAGAAGAAGAAAGATTGGCGCACTGTTGTTAACTCAGCTACAACCGAGCAAGTGGTGTCTAGGCCATTAAAAATGAAGAAGATATTATTCAACAAAGAAATTCCATTAAATTATATGTGCGGAATCAAATTTCTAGTGTCGAAACTTTCAGAATGTTTGGTGATAATTGTTTGTGGCGAGCAAGTGTTTTTGATTGGTACAAATATTCAAAAAAGGTCGAGAACGGGTTGATGACGAACTACGTTCGAAAATAGACGACCAATCGGCCGAATATCGTTCCAAAGGTGAGTCGAAGCCGAAAAAACCACGTCAAAGCAGGTCAAAAATCAAGGTTATGTTGACAGTTTTCTTCGATTATCGAGGTGTGGTGCACTCCGAATTTCTTCTGACGGGCCAATCCGTCAACAAGGAACACTATTTGAGTGTTATGCGTCGTTTACGCGTAGTTATTCATAAAAAGAGCCCGGAATTATGGGCCGACAACTCTTGGTTTTTGCACCACGGTAATGCTCCGTCGCATACTGCATTGATTCTTCGTGAGTTTCTCGCAAAATTTGCAACCAATATGGTGCCGCAACCACAGTATTCGACAGATTTACCTCCGTGTAATCTTGGAGGTAGCAGTAGTGTGGGCTAAAAATTTGAAGAAATTCGCTTATAACAAATCGCCATAAAAATCGTTGTCTCAAAACCGGTATAAGAACTATAGCCTTTCAGACAAAGTTCCCTTGTTTTGGCCCCCCGCAAACCAACCCGGTCAAATGGGAGTGCTTTATAGAAGCCAGTGTCAAAATAATACGAACGTTGTGGAACGCCCACATTTAGACAAAAGCTCATACCTCGAAACCTACTCGAACGATTTTAAGCAATTTAGATATGTAGGTGTAACATTGTCATAACATTCCCATAGTATAGTGCGACAATGGGTGAAATCAGACAAAAAGACGCCTACTACCATTCCATCTGATTCTTTCACTTTCCTGTATAAAAATAAAAGGCAATCAATATTTCTGGAGAAAAATTTTCACAAATACTGCGTTTGAGGTGTGCCACATTATGACCAAACATTGTCCAAGCCGGACCTAAACTTTTCAAAAAAACTACAGATACCGAATATGATCGCCAATTCTTATTGCGAACTTTTCTCCACAAATATCGGCCAACCTCTCATTCCTATTGAAATTCCGATTTTATAAAGTATAAAATGTTCGGTTACACCGAACTTAGCGCTTCCTTACTTGTTAAATACTCTTCTTTGAATAAAAAAACGGAAGGGTCTCAGCTGCGTCATTCTTCCGGGTTTTCTAATCGCCACTATAAAATACGTAGAAAACGCAGTACTAAGTAGTAGAGACAGAAATAATAATGCTCGTGATATGGCGATATCAAGCGTTGCCAGCTGCCGTAGAATTTCCACCGAACATTATTTAATAAAGCTTTGTGTGGAAAATTTTACGGCATTCAGCGACAAAAGTTTCAGCTTACAAACTTTATTTGCAGCAGTCAATATCCTCGAGGCAAAAACAAAGCGACGCAGCAAACAACGAAGGGAAGGGCAGGGCGGCTTCCTCTTCGGAGAACGCTACGAGCAACAAACAAGCGCAGAAAGCGAGAGTTTCCAGGTGAGCATAAGGAAATCATGAAAAAGTAACGGTGCTAGCGGCAGCGGAAGTGACAGGTGAGTAAGCGCGCAAGCATCTCTGAAAGTAACGCAAAAGTTTATGAGCAAACACCGGCTGCAGGAAGGATGGGTACGCAGTGAAGAAAGGGTGCAAGTGGCAATCGGAAACTTATGTAAGTAAATGCTTGCTTGCGCACTTGCGACAGGGCGGTCTGTCTTGAATTATGTCGCAGCAACGTGCGCAATGTTAAATTAATAAAATTACAGTCACAAGCGAAAGCACACGCGCCACACACAACACTCACATATACACACGCATACTTAGATAGATGTGGAGTTACAGAAATAAAAATGATTCAGGCGATGTCGCAAAGTTTTGCGTTCAGCGTGGCAATGCGGAAAATGTAACTGGTTAACCGTTGAGAGCAGGCTGCGGTATGAGCTGTGCGTCTGCGGGCTGCTGCGCACAGCTGGTGCGTCGAAACTTTTGCCAGGAGCCGCCGCTGCATGCGAAGCCAAATAGCGCCAGAGATTAGGTAGTCTAAGTGGCCGTTGAAGTCCGTAAAGTGTCAGTGCTTAAGGAGTTTGTGCATGAAGAAACTTTTACTTAGAGATATATGTGAGACGAGACATAAGGACGTATGAGGGTGTATGTGTGTGTGTGCGTGATTTGAACATTTTTGAAATTTTAATAAATAGCAAACGCAGCAAAGCTGTGCTAACAAACTTTAATTAAGCTTCAGCTTGGCATGGAAATATCTGAATTATGGAAAGCCATATTACAGCGGATTACGAACATTATGAGCGCATAAAAGCTCAGTGGAATAATTGAAGGAAGTGATTTTGCAAAGCAAATCGAGACCTTAAAAGCGGACTTACTGAAGTAATATACCATATCAAATTTGACCCGGACTGGTCCATTTTAACGCATATCGCCAACTGAATCGATAAATTTCTTTTCCTGGATTGACGTTCGCAGTTTTGTTCTCCCCATGTCAATTAGTGTTTGTTTGGTAGCAGTTTTTTTACAACATGAGAAGTTTATCTGGCAATTTTTACCTTTAAAAAAAATTTAACGAGTTTGCTTGATCCAAATTGTCTAAAAATCTAAAAAAATGTTATGTGGAGTCTACATTATTACAAACACCAGTATTCCGTGAAGGTCTTGAAGTCAGTGAAAACTTGCCCTACGCGAGTCGTCCATCCATACAGAGAGATAGCAGAGTACATATGTATATCAAAATCTCTTATGGATCGACTCAATACAATTTGGTTATTGTCAATGTTAGACTCCTACCAAAAGTCGTGAATCTTTCGCAAAAGAGATGCTTAACAACGGAGCTGAAGACCTTAAGTGAGGTTAGGTTAATCTGGTAAGCCAATAAGCCACGCATAGACCAGTTTTGTCCTCTGCGATACCAGATGGAGTTTGTGTACTTCCAGTTTACTATTTTGCACATGACTTTTGCAGTTTTGCACCCAAGTAGCTCGATCCATCGGGTTTTGATTTTCTTCACCTTCCTTCTGTCGAGATCTTCGTTTAGACAATGCATGGTTTTGCCAATGTTTATCACGTTTTCTGATGTTAGCCGTACACCATTCTTGGCAAGCTGGTCCACTATTTCATTGCTCTCGATGCCTTTGTGGCCTTAGCACCCAGTAGATGTGAAGTTGCTTAGTTCTGGCAACACTTTCCACTGCTGCCCTACTTCCCAAGACATTCCTGGCCGATATGCGGTATGAGGTTACTACTGCATTAGAGGCCAGTTCCGCTGCTTTCGCAATTGCAAAAACCTCAGCTTGAAATCGAGACATGGGTTTTTGAATACGGCATCGAAATTTCCCGAAAATGTAGCAAATCGCGCTCTAGAAATGAACCGAAACCGAAAAAATTAACGTCGAAGCCGGTCAAAAATACGAGTAATGCTCAACGTAGTTTTAGATTACCGTGGTATGATTCACCATGAATTCGGTTCACATCATAAACGTACGGATTTGTGAGGCGAAAATTGCATGGATTTTTCACCATGACAAGCGCCATCAGATTGACTGACTTTGGCCAAACACGGAACGAGAGTCATTGCTCAGCCGACGCATTGACTCCCTGTGATTATTGCTGCTTTCGATACTAGAAAATTCCGCTTCGAGTGGCGTATGCATGTGTCCCTTAAAGTCATTCGCTGAAGGCACTACAGGTCAACCCACCCAAGGTTTATTACAAATGCATGGAAAATTCGATTATTTGAAGGCCATAATAAAGATTTGTATAAAAATATGTGAAAATGTATTTTCTTTGTCAGTCAAATTTGATTTGGTTTGATTAACACAATCGTTACCGTGCCTATTGAACTCTCCCTCTCCGCCTCTGTGAGGTAACAACAAGAGCAGAAATGAAAATGCAGAAATGTGCAAATATGTAGTCAAGTATCTGTCAGCGATATTGATTTAACCCATTTCAATCAACCGACAATGCCGTATATAAAAGTTTACCGTTTTGCCGTAAACCTAAAATTTTGCTGCTAATCATATTTGACCACTAAGTGAGTGCCTGACAACAAACCCGTATTAATATGTAGCACCATCATCATATGGAGTGATGTGCACATGTAATTCGAATAAAAATCTCGCCTGAATCTGTCAGCTACACGTTTTGGCACAAATTGAAAAGTTAGTTATGGGCATTAAAACGGTAATGAAACCGCAGCTATGCAACAGACCGCAAATGAACGGAAGAGCAATATGAAAAAAGCGCAAATGGAAAAATAATAATAACAATTGAAGAAAAACTTGAAAAATATGCTCGTGCGGTGGGAAGTTGGAAAATTGAGATGGAAAAAAAGCAACAACAATGAAAGAAAAAATCATGTAAAATAAAAATCCCCAGGCAAGCGGCCACTCAGTCAGCGAATAAAAGGCCGATGAAACCAAACAGCTGGCCAACGTGAATCCTCACATACAAACATACATATGTACAAGCACTACATTTGTACAAAAAAAACATATAGTAGCTGAATAACAGAGCAGAGCCCGGCAGACAAGTAGGCAGTAGGTAGCAGACAGACACGGAGTCACATAAAGACAGACACCAGTATCTTGCAGCATGTGTACAAACGAATGACTAAAGCGTCGGTTATAACTGCGCTCGCCGCCAGCTTCTGTGTCGTTTTGCAAGCTTTGCGCGCCCATTCAGGTGTCAATGAACGCGTCTGAAAAAAATGCGATAAAATTTATTAAACTAAAAATAGCAAAATACAGCAAAGAGGAGGTGGGGGGCAGGTAGCGATGGCGTCGAGATAGGCGAATGGGTACAAAGATGGACTTAGATAACAAATTTGAGCAAAAAGTAAATGATTTGCAGCAGCAAAAATATGTGTGAGCAGATACATACACACATTTATATAATATACACATTTGTTAATATATATATAAATATACATATATGTATAAGGTTGTAGATACACGCTGGCTTATCGGAATTTTGTTAGCGCAGTTATTTCCAAATCGTATATTGAATTTAGCGTGAATGTTGTAAAATACAGCGCTCGATGTAAGCTTGTGAGCCGACCGTTGATTTGTGTTACCTCCATGCCGAAATGCGTAACTGTTTGTAGTGCTAGTCTCGGATGTGTAACCAAACGCATTTTTCAGATACCGTTCCGCGTTGCTGAATATGTGGTGAATCATTGGAGCGCAACTGGTATGCTGAGCATACATGTTTCTTTGTTGTTGTTAGTTAATGCAATTCAATTTTATTTTCCATACATTATTTTCTGTGGTTTGCGCTAAATTATAATTTTTATACCCTGAACAAGGTATAATAAGTTTGCCGCGATATTTTTAAGCCTATAAGGAAACGGCGGAGATCCTATAAAATATGAAAAATAGTATATAAGCGATCAGCGTGACGAACTGATTCGATTTAGCCAAGTCTGGCCTGACCTTTTCTATAAACGCGAACTAGTCCCACAGTTTTTGAGATATCGAACTGAAATTTTATACCCGTATTTTTTCACTAAGAAGCTGCTCATTTCCAAGGCAGCCCTACAATCTTGGAAGAAATTGTTGAGATCGACCCACTGTAGAATATAGCTGTCATACAAACAACCGACCAAAATCAAATCCTTGTATGAAAAGCTCTTTTATTTGGCGAGATATTTTTACGAAAATTTGTATAGATTTTTTTTCGATGCAACGCTAAAATCTCAGAAGAAATTTTTCAGATCGGACCACTGTAGCGTATAGTTGTCATACAACTGACTGCCAAAATCAAGGTGTTGTATGAAAAACTTTTTAATTTGTCTAGATATGACCACGAAATATGGTATAGAGTATTACAGAAGGCAATCCTAAAATCTCCAAACATATTGTTCAGATCGGACCACTGTAGTATTTAGTTGTCATACAAACTAACCGACCAAAATCAGTTCCTTGTATGGAAAACTTTTTTATTTGGCGAGCTATGTTAAGGAAATTTGCATGGATTATTTTTCGAGGCAATGCTAAAATCTCAGAGAAAATTGTTCAGATTGGACCACTACAGCATATACATAGCTGCTGTACAAACTAACAAATCAGAATCAAAAAACAGCGGTTTTCATATTCTTTTATGCTACAAGAAATGCACCTGTGCCGGGTATTATATTCTCCGGTGTAGCCGAACCTAACGTTTCTTTCTTTTTTCTCTTTTAATTCATAGATTTTCTTTTTATGAGGCAATATTTATATGTTTTATTATTGTTATCTTTAATTGCATTGCTTTTATAGCGCAAAGTTGTACAATTGCTGTATAATAAATTCTTATTTTTAATTAATATTTGCTATTTATTTAATAAAACATTATTACGCACGCATCTATATACATTTATGTATGTATACTTCAAACTCTAATCGCCACATATCACTTGTTTACGATAATAAGCATCTTTTGCGCCTATTTTCCACACTGAGAGCAACAACACTTTCAACACACTCAACTGCTTGAAATAAAAATAGCAAATAAGGCTTCAGCACAAAAGGCCGCGACCATAAAAAAAACTCGAAGTATTGCAATAGGCATAATAAACATGAAACGCTGGACAATTGTTACAATAATAACAACTGTGAATAAGCAAATGTCAAAAACGTCAGCACAGCTACGCTATGTGGCATGATTAATGTGGGGCACGGACGATTTTTTTGTGCGAAATGCTACAACTCACTCAACAACTCAGTTGTTTAGCGCTGCTCCACTTGCCAGAGAAGAGCATTCAGTGGCAATTTGTTATAGGAATTTCTATTTCAACCAAAGCAGTAACTGCAGGCTATGGAAATGTTCCAGTTAAATGCTGTTGTCGGCATAAATTTAATACAAATGTGTAATACTTAACAATTATTTTAAATAATCAAAAGAAAAATAAATTAATAAACATTTAAAATTAAAAAAAAAGTTCTATCGCCCGAGCAGGGACTTGAACCCTGGACCCTTGGATTAAAAGTCCAATGCTCTACCGACTGAGCTACCCGGGCACATATTTTTACTTTGTCAAAGTGATCATAACACAGCAAGCAGCTATTTTCTGTGTGAAACGAACACACACACATCGACAATTTTGTCATGTCTTTTTCATGTTGGAAAGAGGATATAATTAGAATAAACTTATTTAAAATTTAATGTCACGTTTCTAATTGGAGGGGATTTATGGGCGCACTGCTGTTAGATGAGGCATGAGCTTTCACAAGTACTATTGGACTTTCATTTGAAAGTATCTATTGCAGGTTAAGGGAAAGTTTAGTTGAGTAAGATTTTTAATTATTTATGCATTTTTATTAAGGGGGTATTTATTCTGCTCCATAAATAAAAAGAAAATCGATTTTTTTATATTTTCAAAGTTTAACTATTCACGACTATGTCTATGAGAGAATTTTTCAAATTTAAAACTATTTTTAGAGATACAGGGGCGAAAATTGAAATCCGTACAAGTAGTCAGGTAGCAGTTACGGCGATAGCATCATGTAGGTGTAAGATTTGATTGCAAAGAGATTTTTTTGCATAAATTGAAGAAATATTATTTATAAATCAATAATTATTGGTCTGTTTCTTGAGACATACAATTTAGAAAGTGAAAAAAATATATAAAACATGCCAAACCTAAAAAAATACTTCTGATGATAAGACCAAGATTTTAAAAGTAAATCTTAACATACGGAAGGTCGGTGGAAAAGTTGGATTCAGGAAGTCTGCCGTTGAGAATTTTTTGAAAAAAAATTCAACACAGTAGAAGACCAGGCTCAGGAATAGCAAGGAAAACCTGTTTTAGGGAATATCGACAAATAGAACGCACTAGCCTAAAGAGATCATAGAAGACTTTGGAACCGAAATCACTGCTAGATCTAGAACATGCTCCGGGATGGGATGCTGGCTTGAATGCTCGACGACTCGCAAAAAAAAAACACTTTTGATGGTTAGTATCAATTGTTATTTCATTAACAATATTAATTGTACCTTTTTCTATTTTTTCTAGATAGAAGACTTCTTCTCAAAAAGTAGTTCTTTTACGTTAGAATGGCAAGGTAACAGCCCAGATCTAAGCCCCATTGAGAACGTCCAGTATATTATGAAGACCTAAGTAGCAAAGAAGAGACCCAGTACATTAGCTGAGTTGGATAAAATTCTCGAGGATGTTGGGTATAACGAAATCGCAGCACAAACATTGCAGAATTTGACAAATTCAATGCTGCAGCATGTTAAGGCCGTTATAGAAAGTAAAGGAGGCTCGACAAAATATTAGTTTTAAGATTTTTGGTGTGTCTCATATTCACTTTACCTGACGATTAAAAATTATTTTTGTAAAAGAATTAGTATTAATGTTATGTAAACATTTATTATTCACTACTAAAACACCAAATATACAAAAATAGCAGAAAAATACATTTTTATAAGAAATCATTTTTTTTCTTTCGTGTAACTTTATTTAAGAATATAGAAGCACACACAATATTAAAAATCAAAATCTAACTTAACGGAAAGAAATAAGAAAAACCATGAATTTTTAACTGCTCGGATTTCAATGTCTGCCACTGTATAGGTACTTTGCTGACCTGGCATCAGAACTGGTTCGGCCAGTTCGCGAAACTCCAACACAACTTTATCGAAACCGTCTTTTTCAAAACGATACACACGGTTTCATTTTAGCAGAATGCCTTTTATAGACTTGTCGATATCCTCTAATAAAAATTTTGACTATTTTAAAAAAAATCGAAACAGTCAAGAGTGGTACAAAATTATTTTTTTTCAGAGATTCGTCATTTCGTGCAAAAAAAAAAATTGTTGAGCTTTTCCGCAGAACCAGACAATTCGAAATTACTCTAGATTAATATTTTTTTGGTTTCAGATTGAGTGGAGCGTTGAAACCGTGGAAAAGGTTACGTGCCTATTTTTGAGACCCGCCACTGCATCAGTTGCTAATTTTTGAAATTATGAACATTACTTATTCTTCGATTTTCTTCTGTGTTCCAATGGTGTTAATAAATAAGTAAAAAAAAGAAACCATGTATTGCCTTTTTAAACTTCTCAAAATTATCTGAAATTCATGGCCCTAGACCAGAAAAAAATCATTCTTTAAGAGATGTTATGATTAGACAATATTTATGCATTTTCGACTTCGATTTTTTAGGCACTAAAAGCTTTTTTCGTTGGGTTTAGTTATTTTTTAGTAAAGAGCATTTCCAGTTTTTGAAATCCAGATTCTCCACTAGCTGCAGCAAATTTAAAGCTACATAAATTAAATTTTACTACCTATTATTATGCTTTTATGTCTGTATATATATTTGTAAATAGGAAATAATGTCGTTGGGGCGCGTGAAGGACACAAGTGAGGTAAAAGGTAAGAGAGCAACAAACTGAAGAGATCAACGCTCCAAATCTGCTCCAGTTTCGTCGCTGGCGCTTTTCAAAGTTGGCTTTTGTGCTCGGTTGCACTGTCAAGTGACGTGCAACATCTGCAATGTTAACGATGACATTGTTGTTTATTAAGATTTTTTTTACATATTTACATACCTACATATATTTGTTGCTGTTTTTGATGCCTTCATTATTGCTTTTATTGTTGAGGGTAAAATGGGCAGCAAGATTTGTGGGGTAATAGAGGTTTATGGGCACAAACATGTATGCATGTATGTATGTGTGAATATGTAAATATTTGTGTGAACTCGCTCTACTAAAAACAAATGGATACGGCGCTGTCGTGCTACCCTCATAACTCCATCACTGTGTTGTTGTTGTTGTTTTGCTTTTAGCTGCTGTTTTGTGGAAATTGATGCAAATATGCTGCACAATACTTTTATTTGCTGCATATTTTGCCTCTTCACAGTGCCACCGCCGATACACGCCTTGACTCAGTCACACGATAGTTACATGTTTACATATCTATGTAGGTATGGTTGTAGGCATGTGTTGCTGCTGACAGCGAGCGCTGGCGAGCTGCCACACACTTGCAAAAATTCCCGCTTGGCAAGGTGCCATGAAATTCAAATCTGCCATCTTTTTCATTTATTTATTTATTTTTGTTGCATGCATTTTTAGACATGCTTGGGTGTGTATTATATTTATATCTCTTTGGATGTTTATTATTGCTGCAGCTCACATTTATTTTTATTATTTGAATTGAGAAAATTCAAAATACTCAACTGTCGCATTTATTTACTTTGATTGAAAGGTAAACCGTCTGTCGGCAATCAGCGTAACGAAATTTCAACGAAGTGGTAACATTATTTGCAGAATTTTGATTTTGCTATAACGATAGTGCGTCCTTGAAGGGCATTTAAGTGCCTAGAAAATACATTTCATTTAAGGGTTCTTGAAGTTTTAAATACTAAATCGTTTATTGTCAGAGCATTTTTGAGAGAGAATAGAAATTCTAAAATGTTGAAGGGCACATGATTAGATTGTTTTAAAATTTGAAGGGTATACATATTTAACTAACTCTATTTTAAGAATAGTAAAGTTTTTGAATAAAAATATTAAATATTTTTAGAATTGGAAAAGTTCTTCAGGGATGAAGTGATTCTGGTCTTTTCTGTGAATGAAACCGAAACAATCTCTACTAGAAGATATTGTCCGTAAAATAACCCACGGTCAAAAAAACTCAAAAAGTGACTAATGGCGGCGTTTTTTGCAAAAAAAAATTGGAATTTTACCCAACATTTTGGTCGTGGTTGGTCTGCCAAAATTCGATTTTTGACCAGGAAAGTAATTGTACTTATGTAGAACATACAAAAAAAAAATATTAGAGTGATCACATTTTTTGAGAAAGGTGAGTTCGGTTCGTTGTGGTATTTAAAACTCATATATATTGTGACAAAAAATACCCGGAAATTGTAAATAAAGCGAAACGATTCTTTCAGTCCTCGAAACACTTTTCATAAGAACTTTTTGGGATGGCCTTCAGCTCTTTTAGCGAATTTTGCTTTGTCTCTTGAAAACGTTCCATTCCGACGATTTTTGACTTGCCTTGATCATGCCTGATTAATTAAAATGCTATCCTTGAATGTGGAATCGGAATTCCTACTTTTAAGCATGTCCAAAGAAATCTTTGTACGGTACTCTTTTTGAAAAAAAAAAATATATATCTTTATCGGACGAGTCGAGCAAGAACGAGTTTCATACCCAAAATCTACCAAAATCATTCGAGCGAACTCGCGACAGATGTCGAGCTCTCTTGCCATCTCTCTAACACTTGCCTGACGATTTTCAGGCACCATATCCTTCACTTTTTGTAATATTCAATATTCAGTTAAAGAGATCGAAGATCGGCCAGAACAAAGCATGTCTTCAACGATCTCTCGACCATCTTTGAAGGCTTTGAACCGCTCGTAGGCTTATGTTTTAGATAAAAATTAATCACCGTAAACCTTTTCCAACATTCGTAACTATTCCGCACTCGAAATTTGGTTAGAAAGACAAAGTTTGAGACAAATTCTTGTTCGATATTTTCATTCATTGTAAAAATCTCAAGGCACTACAGAACAGTAGCGACTTACGCAGCTGCTGCTGTTATGTTTCAACCTCAAACCTGCGAAAGCTGAACAATGGATAAGTAAATGCCTGGATAATTCCATCTCACCTTTTTCTATACAACTTGCATAACTCGCATCAGTCAGTATTTTTAGTCTTACTGCATGAACATATCTTGGACAGTATCTAGTAGGGGAAAGTAATAGTTCAGTAGATCTCCTGCATTCTACTCTAGGCCGAAAGGACCTTGCAGCCGCACTGGAGCGGGTAGTCGACCAGCGCTTGCTAAGTGACACGTGGTCCTTTGGTCCAACACTAAAACGATAGATGCCAATGAAAATCTAACAGGGTCTCTTTCCGATGTAATTGGGGCAATGGTCCGCTTCTGGCTAGCTCATCCACTTTACAGTTACCAGCGATTCCGCTATGATCAGTTGCCCAAACGAGTTTGATGTGAAGTAGTTTGAAGCTAGTGCGGACAGACATTTCGGGACTAGCTTTGAGCGCTCAGTTAGCAAGCTCAGCGCTAGTATTGCCGCTCTACTGTCGGAGAGATTGCTTACAACCCTGAAGGAAGCTGCACTTCATAGATATACGTCTATTGCCGACTTAATAGCAGACACTTTTGCCTGAGTAGCAGTACATTGATCACAACCTAATTCCTGGATAACGGTACAATGGTCCGGCAACCTAACATTACTATTGACGCAGAGCACAAATCCCACAATAGTCTACGATACCGGAATTGACCCGGGTTTTTCCGGCGAAGGGTTTATTTCAAGTATTTGACCATGTTTGAATCGGTGAATAATAATTGGCGGAGAGCTCCTTACAGAAAACTCCGCCTAAAAGTTTTTCTCTGAACTTCGACCCATACGTGAACAAGCTCATAGCGCCTCTTCCCTAGCGACTCCTACACATATCCCTCGTCGATATATTTATTTGGATAGATGAATTTTAAGTCCAAATAAAGACCAAATGTTGTGTTATCTTTAAATTAAATAAATTGTATAACAGTAAATGAAGAAGTATCTTCATAATATTACGAAATTTTCTTTTTCAATTTGCCTTTTGTTCTACGCGGTTTATTTCAAAAACTGTTTTCGTAATTTTCGGCTGCACGCGAGGTTAAAAATAAATGTATTGCATAGCAAATAAGTCTGTTGTAACGGCGCGTAAGTCACGCTAGGCAGAACGAGCAATTAATGGCGAGGAAAAAATAATTACAAACATATGTACATAAGCCTAAATATTTTGTTTTTTTTACTCAAAACGCCGAAATGCCGAAACTAATAAAATTAGTGTGGACCTGTGTGCAGACATGTGTAAAAACGCTAAAAGCAAATGGGTCAACAATTTGCGCTAGCTTAAAATTCATATTTACACAACTCAAAATTTATTTAAACAAAACACCAGACAGATTGCATGAACTGTCAAAAATATTTGTTTTTCGTTTCGCATTTGTCTATTCATTAAGTATTTGCATTTGCGGGCATGGGCATCACACACGGCTGAGTCTGAGTCAGCCGAATTTTTACTAGCTGCACAAAATAAACACCGTAAAACTACTATAAAGCGGAATATGAACTGAAATGCCAGCAAAACGCACAAATTTGAATATTTGCCAACAAATTTCGAAAACATTTATTTTGTGTCTTCTTTTATTATTCATTACTTGTGCGCATAAAAATATGCATAAATATAGAGAAGCGCCTGAAAAAAGCAAGTGTCTGGTTGCAGACGCCGGTCCGCGGAAATGTCAACAAAACGTTGTTTTCGAAAATAAAAATAAGTATAAAGTAAACAAACGGTACACCAACAAAAGAGTTAAAAACATTTGCTTTCCAATTAATATGATAACGGAATTCAATGAGCGCTTCACTTGGTTATGGAAAAAATTCGGGTATTACGACTAAAATTTGTAAAAAAAAAAATGTAAAATTGTTGTAATCATTTTTTACGAGAGGAGTACTTTATTTTATTTGCCTGATTTTGTATTCGGGAGTTTTGGAACATTAATTATCTCGCTTTTTATAACTTCTTGACTAGAGTATTTCCCAAGATTTCCAAGCGATTCGTCGAACTCGTTTTCGAGATCTGATGTATTAACACAAAATTTCCTATCATACTTAGAGTTTCTGTTTCTACACATTTTATAGATTATTTATATATTAAACAGGGTATATTTTTTTTTTTTTTTTTTTTTTGACGTCGGAAACTCTATAAAGTATAATTATATATAAAGGACCAAACTGGTCTATGCTTATTGCCCTACCAGATTAACCTAACCTGTCCTAACTGATCGGTGTGACGAACTAAATCGATTTTTCCTTGAATGTCTGTTCCTTTCTCTCATTGTATGTACGTGAACTAGTGTCTCAGTTTTTGAGATATGGATCTGAAATTTTTCATATGTCCTTTACTCTCATATGGCTGTCATACAAACTGAACCATCGGAAACAAGTGCTTGTATGGAAAACTTTTTCATTTGGCGAGATATCTGCCCCAAATTTGGCACGGGTTAATGGCTAAGACAGAGCTAAAAACTCTAAAGAAATTGTTCAGAACGGATTACTATATATATCATATAGCTGGCGTACAAACTGAGCCATCGGAAATAAGTTCTTTTATATTTGAAGTTATTTTCCATTTGACGAGATATCTTGAAGATATTTGGCGTGAGGTATTGTCCAAGGCGTCTGTGTAATATTCGAAGAAATTATTCAGATCAGTTCACTTTGGCAAATAGTTGGCATACAAACCTACCGATCAAAATCGAGTCCTTGTATGGAAAACGATTTCATTTCAGAAGATATCTTCACGAAATTTGGCATAGATTATTGTCTAAGGGAACGATACAATATCTGAATAACTTGGAGAGCGGATCGCTATAACATATAGCTGTCATACAAAGTGACCGATCATTATCAAGTCTCTGTATGGAAAAATTGTTTATCTCAAAAGAATTCCTTACGAAGTTTGGTTTCTTTTCGTATTTGGTCAATAGATGTCGTTGTAGTCGTATATCGCCAGTGCTACCAATCACATTGTGTCATACTCATATAGTGTTAGAAAGGTGAGATTTTAAGCTTCACTTAACCAAAAAGGAAATAAATTCGGGGAAGTTGGAAAAACGTTACAGATGTTCAAAAATGAGTGAAAATAATGAAGTAATTCGCAATATTTTGAAATTTTTGTACTGTGAAGATGACTTTTTTGATCTACTTTTTCAAAGCTGATACTTCAGTGCTACCTTTCTGACAAATATCAATAATCAAAGTGTAGAAAAAAAGACGCAACGCACCTTAGCTGACAGCATACTTTAAAGCACTTAAAAACACCTTTGAATTTTTTATACTTACGCACCCCCGCTGGGGCGAAAAGGGGTTGAAAGCGGCGATAAAATTGTATGCAAATTCGTAAATGTGCTGAACATCAAAGTGCAGCAAATTTTCACGCCGCGTTGGGCTGATTAAGTTTGCCGGTTAGGCAAGCGCGCTGGCAAGTAGGCTGGCTAGCAGGAAGCGCGTTAAACGCGAGTTTGGCTGAAGCATGTTCGTGCAAGGAAGCCTACACTTAGGCGCTGCACTACTTCCAAATTACATTTGCATATTAAATTATGCGCGAAATGAGGTTGAACATCGACTGTCTGCCATAGGCCTTCAACGCGTGATTTCTCAATGGCCCCCGCCACAGCTCGCACTTTCGCTGGATTTAAGAGATTGTCATTTGCGCGCTACAAAGATGATTGCTCGTCGGCAATCACTTTAGGCGGAACTTCGCTTTTTATTAACCCTTGCTTGGCAGACTTCGTATAAAACGTTGGCAGTCAATATGCGCAACTAAATATGTGCTTATATAACGCGCCTAACGGTATGTATTACTGTAAAACTAAGTGTACATGTGAGCGAGCAAATGTCAATTCAAATAAGAGCTCCAATCACTCATACCCGGTACGAGGGCCCCGACGCCAAAGCTGCCATTACGATAATGCGCATATGTGCGCCAGACTTGGAGGGCGGAGTAACGAAAGGGTTGAGGGCCTTCACAATCACTTCACTGCAGCAAGCAACTGTAAACATTTGAGTGCGCGAAGGAGTTGTGGTGTTGGCCTTGATGGCAGTGGCATAGCTGTGGGAGTGTGGGTGCTCGCTTTGTCTACATTCGGGCGCATAATGACGGCCACATCAATGCGTACAACAATAACAAAAGCTTGAGCGACAAGCGCTACAATTACTATCACTGACAATGACATCGTCAAACAAATGATCCACCACCTCCTGCTGAAATGTCAGCGCCAGCAACCGCAGCGAATGCAAACACAAAAACAATAGCAAAGTGGCGAGTGGCGCCGCGCAGCGTGTAACTAACCCAATGCAAACAATTGTACTTCCGGCCACAGTCAATTATGTCGTTTGATTGTTTTGAGTACACAGCCACAAACATACATGAGCGCCACATGCTACATGCCACATGACACAGGTTAAAATAAGTAACATTTATAATACGGTGTAAGCGTTGTGTCTGCCAAGAAAGCGGCGTGTGGTTGGGCGGTTTTAAGTGCAGTCCGCGGCCTTTTATAGCCACTCATATAAACATACATAAACGCTTACATGTGGAAGAGTATGCCAAACAAAGAGCGAGGAGAAATGCTTTGCAATAGACACATGAGTGCTCACGATAAATGATCCCTGCGTAGAATACTTTTAGGCGCAGAATAGCGAACTCCACAGTTTTGTTTTGGTAAGGTGAAAGTCGATGAGTTTTTTTAAGAGAAATTAGCTTTTACAAATATTAAATCTTAATTACGTAGATAATAATAGAGAATCTTGAACAAAAAAGCTCAAGTAATGACTGCCTTTAAGGGGTTATATCCACTTGGTAATTTCCAAGAATCTAAGTTCTTGTCATGTATGTAAAATGCACGTTTATTTGAGAATATTCTTAGAAAATCTGAGATTGTCCCGAGAAATAGCTTCTGAGATATAAGCATATTTGTAAAAACTTTTTAAGTTTTTTTCCGAAATGCTGTCGTCAGAGTCTGTGAGTAAAATTGCTCTAAAACGACTGGACCAATCGACTTGAAATTTTCACACGAATTTCTTGGATAATATGACAGAAGAAAGAGGATTATTGATAATAATTTCAATTTTCTAAGCTACTTCGAATTGTCAATTTTTCACAAAAACCGATTTTTTTCGAAGCCGTCATTTTGTCAGAAATTTAAATTTTCACTGGTCCTTCGATCGATATATTAGATTATTTATGTTTTAAAATTTTATGTAATAAGGTCTTCCTAACTGCCAGACACCGTTTTCCAGAGGTCGATCTGAGCCGAGAACATGAAACTCCGTCTGTTGCCTCTATCCTTTTCGCGGATATGCCAGTTGTACATCCCAATTGTAGGTCGCTATGCACTTGCGTCTTTCCATGGGATGCGTGGGCACCCTTGCTTCCGTTGTCCACCCTTCGGTCTCGAATCGAAGGAGCTTTTCGCTGGAACATCATCTTCCATACGAACGACATGGCCTAACCAGAATCGTTGAATTTTTCTATATCCATATTCCATGTAGTGCTCATACAGTTCGTTGTTTCATCTTCTTGCTTTCTCACCTCTGCTCCTCGTCGTCCGTAATTCTGCACGGTATAATAGAACGGGAATAATAAGAGACTACTATATATAGAAAACATTTTTCTTCGTCGACAGAGGGATCTGATAGACAATTGAATACCAATCCCAAAGTTATTCTGCGCTTGATCTCCAGGCTTTGATTATAGGTGGAATTTATGCTGGTTCCGAGATTTAGAAAGTTTCTAACTTTTTCAAATCTATAGCTGTCAACAGTGACGTGGCTCCCAATAGGCCTTTAAGCCAAGACGTGAGGAATCTTTGTGGTCCATTGATGAAGACTCATGAGAGGGAACCACCCTGTCTAAAACCTCGTCTGGTATCAGTGCTCGGAGGGCTCTTTCCAGATTTTGACGGAGCTCATAGTTATGATCAACTTTATTTCGCATAACCGTGTAAGCTTCGCAGGGATACCAAATATAGACATAGTCGAATAGGCAGCTCATGTCAGTGGTATCGAAAGTGTCTTTGAAATTTACAAAAAGGTTATGGGTGTCGAGTTGTTTACCAAGGGTTTTCTTCAGGACTTGACATATTGAGAAAATCTGGTCGATGGTGGATCTGCCAGGTCTAAAGCCACACTGATAGATGAGTTTAAGTCCTCCGCACAATACTGTCGAAAGGATCTTATAAGCAATGTTCAGAATGCTAATCCCACGACAATTTGTGCAGACTGCGGTATCTTCCTTCTTACGCACAGGACAACGTACACTCATAGTTCTCGCATCTAGTACTCTACTACTCTAATCTAACCAAAACCAATTGTGCAAAATTGGATTTATTCTGTAACTTAATTACAAGTCGAAGCCTCCATAGGCAAACATTCAAAGAATTTCTACGCTTCAGAATTCAATGTGTCACTTCGCCTTGCTTGCCACAAAGCAACCGCAAATGTCGAAATTACTGAAATTTCTCAAATGTTCCCTTAAAGTCAATGTATCAATTCAAATTAATTTGCCACACCAAAACACCAACAATCATCTAAGCAGTGACAACAAATCCACTTCAATTTATTTGTATAATTAAATGAAGTTGTAATGGAAAAGAATCGATATGCCTGGGGTCATAAATCAATGTGTACAAAACTTTACGAGTTTGTTTGGGCCTTTTCGGTTTGTTGTTGTGCTACAACAAATTAAATGCATGCTTTACAATATTTAGATTGCAATTTAATTAATAAAGACAGGGCGCACAGACAAAAAGTCAGACAAACTGGCAGGCAGTCAGCCCGTCAAGGCGCCAAAAACAACAACTATGCGCGTTGTGAATGCCACCACACCACTTCGGCTTTGCATGCGACAATGCAAATTCAATTGATCACAGCCTGGGCAGCGAAAACTTCACCGTGTGCGAGGAGGGATGGCGCTGGAAAGCAAGCAACACGCACTGCACAGCGCGGGCATGCTTACATTTGTGCCAACGCGTTGCTGCGAACTAAGCTGTACATTTCCGCGAGGTAATTCCACTTGTAAGCCGACTTCCTTTCTGTGTCGTATTTTGTTTTTCTCCACTTTTTGCCCCTTTCATTTGTTATTTGTTCGTGAGCAACGAAAGCACTTATATTGGAGAGTAATTTGTATTTAGTAGTGCGCCTAAAAGCATGCTACCACACACAGACATACCCACACATACGAATTTACATGCTAAGCAAAACAAATAAATACAAGTGTAAGTGGGAAGGGCGCAGCGCAACAAAAGCAAGGTAGACCGAGCAAGCAAGGACATACGACACGAAAGAGCATGTTCGAGCACTTTGGCCGTGTGGCAGGCATGCGAGCGCATGTGTGTGTGGGTGTGCTAGTGTTGAGTGCGAACAAGAAAAATGGCATAAAATTTATTAAACTCTTACGTTTGTTTGCTAAACTGAGTGCCTGTTCCACATCGAGCTTGTAGTGTAGCATAAAAGGGGGAAGCATATCTCAGTGCGAGTGCGTGGGAGAGTGTGTGACTGCTTAAGGCGAGCAACAGCTAGAACTGTGCATTGCATACTTTTCACCGTGTAGCACTGCCATTGAGGTTATGTTTATAGTCGATATTTCATTTAATATGCGCCGTAAATTGCAGTAAAGATAAATGCTTCGAGGTGGAGTGAGTGCATCGTGTTGATAGAGATTTAAGTGGTAAAAATGGCATGGCGCAACAAAGGCCGTGCGTAGGGTTACTCAAATGGAATAACAAAGTTATATAAATGGCGAGAATACTCTAGACACTTACCAGAGGCACTTAAGCGCAAAAGGAAAGGATGGAATTAGCATGAAAGCGATATTTTATTATAAACTGGCTATTCGAAACGCATTTACGGCGAAAAAGGGCCGCAGTAATAGAGTTACTTCGGAGATCAAGAAAATCGTTTGTTGAGCATGAAGTTGCTAATTCGATTTATTAAACAGTTAGACGTTGTTTCAAGGGATTATATTAAATGGAAGCGAAGGCTTAACATAGCAGACACTTTAAATATTAAAAAATAAATAAATAAAGGAAAAAAAAATATGTTTAAACATATTTGGCATATTATTGTGCAATATCCATGCAAAACTATTCAACTCCAAGAATAATGCGTCAAAGCTCCAATATTTTTTAAACGGATTCTAGGCGCCAATTAATAATTATTTAGTGATTATAATAACTATTTCAGACAAGATTAGGTTAGGTTAGATTAGATTACATGGGTGATCCCTGAAGATGACGAAGGAGTACACTTTGACAGTTTGTTGGGAAGTCAAATATAATACCCTTGTTAGATACCAGCTATCAACAAAGCGCTTAAATCTATCGAAAGTCTGCTTAGGTACTTTATTCTATTTCCGCCATATAACCTGGATGTCTTATAACGAATTTCGAAGTCAGTGGCCTCAACATTAAGAGCCCTACGTCCAATTTATGGTCGTCATAATCGTCCTGTCATATCAGCAATTGAGCGTCTAGTGGAAAAATTCGCAGGCACAATACAAAATGTTCCCGTGCCAGTGTAACAAAGAAGTGCCTGTATTGTTGAGACTGTTGCTGCCGCTTGCGCATCAAATGAGGAAGACCCAAATCAGTCTCTCACACGTCGTTCGCAAGCGGCATCTCTGTGACCGTTTGACCACCAGAATCGTCGTATGTTCCTGAATTGAGCTGAGCCACAACCCCTTGTAAGGACGCAGTGCTTATTAAGCCTCTAACGATTTACCCTTCACTAGAAGGATCTGTACACAACCATCTACTACTCTCAAACAAGTTCCTATCCGTTCCCATTTTGCAGCTGGCGAGACTGAAGCATCTGAGCTACATAGCAAGCTCATCAGCCTTGCAATACCGCTGTGACCAGGCACCCAACCCAGCCTAATCATGTAGTAACTCGATCCCAGCGATAAGGAAATCTAGATTCTTACTCTAGTCTTGAGAATACAGTCAGCCTTCAAGGATAATATGCTGCCCTGATAACGGTGTGGAAAGTGACCACTCTGAAGGAGGCTGCGCTCTAGAGCAGTACCTTTATGGCTTCCGCTTAGATGACGCTGCAGTGCTCAGCCAAAAACTAGAGTTGACGGATAGTTCCTGACGGAATAATTCTTCACCAAACTTTAATCCATGCGTAAAAGAAGCTTATCGCTTCTCTTCTGGGAGGAATGTGAGTAGAAAGCTACAGCCTAGTCCTAGCGAACTGGTGATCCAAGTATATTGGAATGAAATGGAATGATGAAGTAGAAAATTATGTTTGGTCTGTGGTGATAGAAACAGTTAATACAACAAAAACCTTGCATATTTTAAGGCGATTTGGCAAAACCACTGCCAATATGTACGTGCACAGGACTACAACCAGGCGCAGAACCATTGCATTACGTAAACCGATACACCACATGTTAATCTGATTAACAAACAATAAATGGAAAATTACAGCAAGTAGCAGGCAAATAGTCAAGGCAGGAAGTACCAAAGTTACATAGGAAAATACAGATTGTTTACCACATGAAATCCTTGCATTTACAACCAGATAAATACGAGTAAAGAGCAAAAATGAAGTGGCAATATGTTGAAAATCCCACTAACAGTCGCTACTATTTAAGCGTTCGGCCGAATAGTCAATTTTACTGGAGGGTAGAAAGACCCACTAAGCCCTTATAGATGGATACCATACATACACAATTTGACCACCGGCAGTCACGTGCCTTTTGACTCCACTCGCAATCGAATCAGCGAAGTAACCAACTAAATCACGAATCATGACAGTGGCAACAGCCACCCGACCCAGCAGCTTAAGCAGAGCAACGGAAGTGCTATGAGCTCACTTTATTTACCAAAACAATGTAAAGTGTGTGTGCATTTCGTTACACGAGTGGTGGTCAGTCGTTGAATGGTGTACGAAATGTAAAACAAATTGCGACAAAATGCGCACGACAAGCGTAGCGCATTCAGTGAGCACTGAGAAAAATCAGAAGAGGGTTAACTAGTCGGAGCGGTGGACGATGTACTGTTTCTACTTTCTATGAAAAATCTGGAGGAAACCGATGAAAGAGTATGTTTAGATGTGGTTGATGCTTTGCCTTCGAAGACTCCTTTGGACCGAAAACAATCTTCTAACTACTTCTTCAATATTTTTTATAATTTTTATTTCGACTGGAGTCGATAAATTATTCTGGAAGATTTAACTACAGTAATTTCTCCACTTTTGTGACTGCTAACAGGGCGAAGGTGCTTGAAGCTACGCTAGCCTTTAGAAAAATTACTTTGTTGATCTCGGCATGCAGACTTCTAAACGACCATTCCTTCTTTGATTCATTAGAGATAAATTTGTTTCAGCTTGGACGCTTTGCGACCGGAACAGAACTTATAGAAACTTCAGAAATACCAATTGGAACCTGTATTGGAAGAAGTTTTGATCAGCTCTTTCAACCGCGTCAGACATGGACTCGATTCCATCCCCGGGTGCGATTGATGAGATCGTCGATGTTTTCAGTTGTGCGTGTAAGGTTTGTCTTTAAAGTTTCTGTCCTCTGAAAACCCAGAGAGGCAAAAGGAAACCCTTTTGGCGGACATTAGAGCTATCAGATCTTTGAGCATAATACTCTTGGACAAAGCCGATAGAAGTGGCTCTAGGGCCGTTTGGGAGCTGTATAAGGCAGCACTGCCTATATACAAGTTCGAGTTAAAGAAAGCTAAGAGAGCCACATAGGGAGCCTTATGCGGAAGTGAAGAGAGCTGTCAAGAGTCCTCACAGTTTAGACGCATTCTCGCAAAAAATGGTGACGACGTTGGACCTGGATTTCCATCTGACCCAAATACTCAGTGGACGTGGGTACTTTAAAAGCTTGTTATACAGATTCCACAATGACTTTAGTCCAAACTGTATGACTTTTACAGAACATATCGAGTCCATAACGACAAAACTGAGACTTTTTCAACTGATTAGGTGTCCGTCAGTCCGCAAAATAAAGGAGACTTAAATGTCCTGTCCCTCCGACGAAGTAATACTTAACCGGTGGCTCCATGGGAGAGTCTTGAGTTGGAAATAAGGTAGATTTAGCGGATTTCGATGCCTCCCCCAACCCTCAAACAGATGGTGAATGTCGAACATTTTCAGTTCTTTTCTTTACAGTGTATTGAATGAAACATATTGTTTAACTAGAAATGGTGACGAAAGCAAATCGAAAATAGTGTTACTGCCCTGCAGAGTATTTAATCCCAGCACCTACACACAATCAGACAAATGCTCGACTACCCTCTTCTAGGGAGAATCAAATATACAGCAGCAACACGCCAATATTAGCCTTGTTAGGTGTGGCGAGTGGCAAATGTAAATTCACCAAATAATAAGCAGAGACAAAATATGGTTACCAGTGACCGGATCCACTCAGCCATACATACATACTAACAAAGGAACATGGCAGTCAGCAGCGTATGCAAGCTGGCGGTAGAGTAGACGTCGGAACGCAGCTCCAATTGCAATTGTAGCTTAAATCAACAAAGGATGTGCCATAGTCGACAAAGAGGTTATCTCTGTTAGCACGGGCATCATGCCGCAGGATGATGTTGCAAAAAATAAACACGGATCTTTCGTGTTTACCCGGGTGCTGGGGGCAGGAGCTGAAATTGGCGCGAACAAACAGCATTTTGCATTTATCGCAGTGAGGGGGCGTCCACCTTGTTGTTGGAGCGGAAAATATTCTGCGGTAGGAGGGTGCCATGACATGGCTACTATGAACTTATTGCAACTAATACAGCAATGCAAGTGTCGCGGTCGAACGAAAACAATGACTGCGTAAAACAATTGTAAATTGCTCTAATATTGGCAGTTGAGGGTTCGCCAGTTCTATTGGTTGCAATTTAGTTGCCATAAATAGATAGATAGCTGAGTTGGTGCACTTTTGTTTGCCTGAATTTGTAAAATATTACTTTATGGAAATTTTGCGATTATTTGCTGACGTGTTTTGAAATTGGAAAACAACAACGCTTTGGCTTCGTATTTATTTAGTTTCGTGCTAATGTTCCATTTAGCGGTAGACCGCCTAAAAATAGGCAACAATTAATTTGTGGTCAATGCGGTTAAGTTTAATTGATGACAACACATTACCTGCAGATGTTACATTGATGGAAGAGTGAGATAGAGATAGAGAGGGAACATACCTGAAATGAAAAAAAGCGGAATTGAGGTTAGTTTTAACGATTTAAACACATTTTTAGAAAGAAATATTGCAGTTGTAAAACAAAACTTAATATAACATATCAATAACAGTAAAAATAATGGGTGAGTTTTCTTAAGCTATAGGATTTCCTAAAATATTAGGTCTAGTAAGAGGAAACCGATAATTTTTGTGTTAAATCAAAGCTTATTTAGCATAGTTAGATTTATCCGATTCAGATGAGTTAAGCATTGTTTTGTTTGATAGCTCGTTAGAATTTGAAGGTAATTTTATGCCACTCTCACAGAAACTCTCGTCCGTATTTGCAAAAACCTGAGACGGTCGATTTCCCCAAGCTTTTCTTGAGGCAAATTTTTCACCAGTAAAATTATTCGTCACAGTCAAGAACAGGTTATAGTTACTTGAAACCAGGTCTAAATTATAAGGGGGATGCATACAATTATACAAATCAAGCTCCCGGAGCTTCATGCGAGACACTACCGCTGTGTATGGCTCGGCCGGTTCCTGATGGCAGACAATTCCTCTCCTATTGGCCAAAGCTGACCACTTCTCCGCGATTGCTATCTTCAGACGGTCCAATATCTGACAGCACAAAATTCCAATTCCATCAAATATCAGGCTTAAAAATGGAAATCTCTCACTTTTTCTCATGATTTGTGGCTTTATTGTAAAAAAAAACATTCTTCACAGTATTTTGCATCGCTAGCCACCAATTTTTCCCATCTTTGTGGCAGCTTATGAATTTCTCGTCGAAAAAAGTGCTCGTCTTCTGATGCGACCCATGAATCGATCCAATTTTTGGCTTCTTCGTAAGATCGTAACTCACAGGTCTTGTATCATCAAGCGGAATAATTAGAAATCAAAAGGAGCGATGTCAGCAGAGTACGGAGGATGGGATAGTCTGTTCCATTTCAAAGTTTCCTGGTATATTTTCACGACCTTGGAAACATGTGGTCGAGCATTGTCTTGTAGAATTATTATCTTTTCGCGTCTTTCTGAGTATTGTGGTGTTTTTCCTTTTTTTTACATTTTCTGTGCCCTTATACCCTTAGGATTAATGTAGAAATCCACTTTATCATTCGAAGGTTTCGAGAACGGTCCAAAAATAATAATACCGCTCGACGTTCAGAGCGCTTGGAGTCCACACCTCAAACTTTAAACGCGTTTTTCTCAAACACACACTTTTTTAAATTGGCGAAACATGATTCCGGTCGAACTACTCAACCGATTTGATTAAATTTTTTTTTAAATGCTCACAAAACGCCTGGCTATCGTCCCTACTAGATTCATATATTTTTATAATTTATTGACAATGTTATGACAAAATTTATGTAAAAAAACATGGGGAAAAATTAAAAAAAAAACTTTGACTACTTCTTTATTTATCAATATTTTTTCATGATTCTAGTAGGGACGATACCCATTAACGTACTTTTTATGAATAAGAAATCGTGTCCGCCAGTGGAAAAACGCATCTCATTCACCCAGCCATTACTCCGACAGATCAAAAAATTCCGAAAAAATTTGTTTATACACTCCAAGATATACCTCATGATATGTTAAAAAATTTCTATTGTAGAATAAAAATTTCTTAGAAAAAAATGTCAAAAAACGGGCCCGATTACCCTACTGACCCTTTTAGTCATACACAATTCTCCAGCTCATAAACCACACCCTTTAGGTATATAAAGACACAACTAATGAATGAATTGAGTCGTTGCAATTACGAATTTAAAATTGAAAACAATATTCAAAAATAAAACAGACAGGCACGGGCTAGACATGCTAAGCAAAGAACAGAGGCTAAAAGTTATCGTTAATGTCAACAGACTATCAGCTACGCGCTGCTGCGAAACGAGACATCACACCATTGGGACCACACAGAGAGCCGCCTGATAAATGAAGCGATAGGGTAAAGACATGTTAGATTGCCCAATATGTATATACAGGCCTATCAGATACGGCATTGACTAAAAAATTTATGACACAATGTTATTTGTAATCCAGAAGCTCAAAGTGTGACATCGACGGGAAGCGTGAAAGTGGCTTAATGATAATACTCATACAATAACCGATTGATAAGAACGGACTATGCACAACTGCAAATTCATAAACATAAAATATGATGCAATTAGCATAATTATTGCAAAAGATATTATATTGTGAATAAATAAGTGAAGCAGACAAGAAAAAATAGTAAAGTAAAAAACCGTGAAACCTTTAATGGGAAAGTATTCTATTTACTGTATTTAGAGAAAGAGAGGTAAAAAGCTGTCACGTGTACTAATACTTAGCAACGTCAGACTATAAAATGCGACGTGAAGCACAAAAATTTTAATATGGTCTTCCATTACCAAAAACAGGGCGAAAATGTGGAAAAATCCAGATATCTCATCATCTTTACTTGTTTACAGCAAACGGTAATTCCACAAAATGAGCACAACATGATTTTGTGCAGTCGCCCAACTTACCGCAGCACTGAATTTACATAACCGACCTCCATCAGCCGTTATGCGCCCTAAAAATTGTTTTCGGAAACAGCTGAGCGCACACGAATACCCGTTAATCGTTTGCGACGCAGACCGATGGTGAAAAAATGTCGACTGCCATTCAGTGTCCACCGCCAGTCGTCGCTTTTCGCTCGGTCGCTGTCCATTTATGCCATGACATCGCTTCACCTCCCACCTGTAGCAGCTTTGACGGCTTACGTGCACTGTAATTTTTCGCTTGAAATCCATTTTTATTGTATAAGCATAGGCGCCAGCGCCGCCCATGCATAATTAAAACACGCATTCAATTCAATAGGATTTACATATGCCTGTTTGTAAACAGATTTTTTGTTTTGGCTTTGAGTGCTCAGCGCCTGCTACAGTTTTAATTATTTGCACAAAAATAAACGCATAAGCGGATTGAATTGAAATTGATTTAGCGCGACATGTTGGCCGTCGCCCTGGTCGGTTGCCATAGCATACATGCGGGCGCTGTGTAAATATGCGTATAATTTGGGGTTTTCGGAAAAACGTTGTGCACTTTATTGATAAATGAGATTGGAAATTGTAATGCCCGAATTAATCACGATTAAATTGAAAGTTAAACCGAATAAATTTATTAATCTAATCAGATTTTATGAAAATTTATATCCAGTAAAGCTAGTCTGATTAAAGCTTGAATAAGCTAATTTTTTTCATTTTTACCTCACATCTAATCTAAAGTTAGATAAACAAATATAAGTCGAAAAAAACAGTAGAACTATGTATGTAGCTTATTACCAGGTTGTTCAATAAGTTTTGTCGTTTGATAAGAAAAACACAATTTTATGATTCAAAACACTTTATTATTCAGTATAGTTGTCCTCCAATCTGTGGATCCCATCTCTGAAGTGAGAATCCGGAAGGTCTGCACAATACGCTTAAACAGTCGTTATGACCTCTTCATTTGACGAAAAACGATTGTCACGCATACATTTTTTGAGATCTGGAAACAAATGGAAGTCGCTGGAGGCAAAATCTGATGAATACGGTGGATGCTTCAACAATTCGAACTTTAATGCATGGATTCATGCCTTTGTCAAAATGCCCTTGTGACGCGGTGTGGGATTTTTTACTTGTACCAACCGGGTCTTTTTTTATGAATTTTTTTGTTCAACTGGTCCAAAAGGTTGCAATAATATTCAGAATTAGTTGTTTTACCAGATTGCAAGTAATCCACAAACAAAGTTCCTCTCGCATCCCAAAAAACTGATGCCATAACCTTCTCGGCCGATTTTCGGACATGAACTCTTTTCAAAGCCGTACAACCAGGTTCACACCACTTCTTAGCCTTTTGTTTTGATTTAAGTCTCATCCATACTTATGAATCGATGCACAAAATCCACTTTATCCTTTTTAAAACGCTCCAAATTTTGCTGAAAAAGTCGGATTCGAATGTGTTTTTGCTCCATTGTTAGCGAATGCGGCACTCATTGAGCACACAGCTTTCTAAAACCCAAAATTTTACTTAAAATATGGATCACACTGCCCAATGAGATGTGTAGATCCTCTACTAAATCTCTCTCAGTCAATTAGATCAGATTTCAGATCTTTCGAAACCATATCCTGTATTTTGGCTATGATTTCTGGTGCCGATGCGCTTTTTGGGCGGTTTTTCCTTCGAGTCTCCCTCATACAGCACAACAATTATAATGCGGTTCCGAGCTACATCAGCAAATGATATTGCGGTGGTCTCGCCCTTACTTTTCCATCTAATTGTTCAGCTGACGGCTTAGTCTCTGTCACATGGCTGTCACTGCTGGTGGTTCCGAGCCACATCAGCAAATGATTTTGCGGTCGTCTCGCCCATAGTTTTAGGTCTAGGCTATTCTTGAGCTGGTTACAAATTCTATTCTCCTCTGGAAACAACTAGCCTCCTCAGACTTTTTTTACCTGAGATTCGGACTCCTTTAAATTTGTATTTGCATTTATTTACATGACACCTTTATCCAGCCCTTTTTGTACCCCCAAACATAGTCAAACATCTATCTGGAAGCTGTGCTATTGAGAAGCAACGAACACCCAGTTAAGAAGCCTGACCTTAACTAGTTATCTCACTACGACAACAGGTTGAATTATTATAAGACCATCTCTGCCTACGTCGTGGTACTGGTGTTGCCTGTCGGCATCCTCAGGAAGGGCTAAGGCGGCTAGTTTTGTCTATTTCGAATCAAAAGTGCGAATTTTCTACATTGAGCTGACGCGAAACCTTCGACGAAATTATACTTTTTAAGAGGAATATGAAAGCTCTTTCACATATGAATGGGCCTGGGTATGGGGTGTTTATAAATGCAAACACGTGTTATTGTAAATGTTTCGGAAATTGTAACTCCCTCTTCAAAATACAATAGAAATGAAATAATAACAGAAATAATCGATCCGAATACACTTCATAGCTGAATTTCACCCATTTCATTTACTTTTATTTCGGATTTTTGCACTTGACAATATTGAAGCGCTTTTACCAGACTGCTTTACACTTTTTCCCATTTTTTCCATTGTACGAGTTCACTTTGAATTGAAAATGTCGAACATGTGTGCGGATTCTCGCATACATTTCCATCGAAGGGGGTTTATGGGCCGCTTACGCTGATAAGCGCTGGCGTAAGTGAGTGATAGGCGAGCAATGGCGCACACCACACAGCACACAATGCAATATTTATTGACGTCTGTTGGGGGTGTGAAAAGAAAGGCTACTAACCCGTACGTAAGCGAGAGAGAATGGCAGAGCAAATAAGAATAGCAATCAAAGCAAGCAACGGACAACGGACGCAGTTGTAAAGCACATTTCACAGCTGTTGCATATTGAAAAGGGTTCAATGACAGTTACACTTCCCTTAAGATGAACGCACACTAATGGGCGCCAAGCGTTGGGATACAGAAATTTGTACGTGTAATTCCCGGCAGCAGCGCCGGCTTTCGTAAAGCGTGACAGTGAAAGGTGATAATGGCGATAAGCAAGCTAATAGCGCTACTTAAACGAGTGTTGAGGCGCACAAAACGGGCTGTGATACACAAAAAATGCGAAAATTAGTTTGGCATGCCAGACTAACCATTCAGCTTGCAGTCTCGCTTAATCTAAATAAACAAAGTTAAGACTTGTGTATGTGTATCGTGTAGCTCACGATTCGTTATCAATATTTAATTAATTATTTTCTTTTTGTGGAATTTCAATTATAATATGTACTTTATTGTGTATTTAATGAAGTTGTTTCAATTTGCTTCGCATTTAAAAATATCATCTGCGTTATCAGCACGAAGACAAAGTGAAGTGATTTCTCTCAGTTGTGGCGACCAAGTCAGCAGCAATTCCACACTGTGACAAAAGTTAGCTGATAAGATGTCAGCGCAATAAATACATTTCATACTTCAACTGTCTTAGACAAAAATATTTACTTACATAAAAATAAATCTGCAGTAGCAGTTTTATAGCTTAAGGTGTCGCAGGCACTACTGTGTTAACTGTGTGAAACCGCGTCCACGCCCAAACTATTGTGAAAGTGCACGAAGAGACAGAAGAGACAAGAAATGACGCAGAAACTAATTGTAATCACCTTTATCTGCTTGCTAAGCGCTGAGGTAAGACTCCATAAAACTTAAGACTAGTTATCAAAATAAAAATACTACATACAACAATATATCTGCCTCACGTGCCGCAGCTTTACTTGTGCGCCTACATAGCACGGGAGCCGCGTAGCGCTGAGAGCGAGGAAACAGTCGTAACAGAAAGTCCAGTTGAGAACCCAGTGGAGCATAGCTTCATTAGTAGCGCCACACGTGCACAATTCGAACGCGAGGCCTTGAATGAGACCAAAATTTTTCTCAATACCCTATTTCGCTCGCAAATTGATTATTTCAGCAAGGTAAAGGAATTTCTACCGGCCACAGTGAAGCGCGTAGCGGATATAGACAAGTATATTGAGCGCTTGGAGAAAGCTATATTGGCGGACTCCGTGCAGGAGAAGGACAAAATGTGGCGTGACACTTTCGTTGAGGTAAGCAAGCCAATCAGAACTTTCAATTTATATATGTAGTTTTTACTGAAACATTACTTCTTAATTCTTTTCAGTTCAGCGAAAGTGCTTTTCTGCTCAATAATGAGAAGGATACTGGTGTTTCAAATATGCGCTATTTGGAAATCCTTAACGATGCTGGTCTGGAAGAGACCACTAAGAAATTCTTAACCGATGTGACGATATACTTTTGGAAAATGGCCAAAGCGAGCGGCAAAGTAGTGGAATCAACTATTGAGGAACAAATAGAGAAATGGACAAAGGAATGAATTACACAAATTGTGAAAATGTGTGTGAAAGAAGTCTGAAACTAAACACTTTGTTGATCGAAGTACAAAAAATCAAAAATATATTTTAGAAATATCCCTTTATAGTGTTCAACTAATATAAGGCATACTCGCCCCCATCTTCTCTCACGATTGATAGAAATTCAAAATTGACAAAATTAATAAAAAAAAGTTGAGTTTTACCAAAAATATGAGTCATTGTATGGAGAACTTAATTCGTAATTTGCCCTTTTTTTGGGATTTGGCAACAATAGTGTAGCAATCTGGCAACTCACAATTTTATCATAAAGTTTCACAATTTTGATGCTATACATACTCTGAACGCTTTGACATACGAGCGCTATTTGTTTGGTTTACAGTTACTTAAAATATTCACCTCGGTAAAAAAAAAATGGAATTCAACATTTCAACACAGCAACCAAAAGCAAAGTTCTTGTCCCGGAAACTATTGATGCTGTGCGCAAATTGATATTGCAAGATGTCATGTGACCATTTTTAACAGTTAAACCAGCATACTATCAATATTGGCTCATGTACATTTGAAAATTTTTCACTTGGATCCCACACAATTTGTCGATCGCTCAAAAAAGGCGGTCAAAAGGTGGTCGAAAAAAATGTTAAAAAACTGATTTCGAAACACGTCTATGACTACGTGACAGGTATTGAATCATGGATTTACATATATGTACGTATGAGACCGAAGGTAGGAATCGTGGATTCATTCGTGTGAGATCGAAAGTAAACAGCAGTCGACTGAATGGGTTATTCGAGCACGAAGCACTTCTTCCACTGAAAAAACATTAAAGCGATTAAAATATTTTTCAATTGTATTTCTTATTTATGCAATTTGCTTATAAGCAACTTTGGCCATTTATAATGAAGACAGCGATGAGCTTCTGGAGAAAGGTTTGCAAGAGATTTTAATTAGTTTTAAGATATTGAAATTGATATACTACAAAGTACTGCCAAACAAGAAATGTCCAAAGAACCAGAAAATATGGAGCACCTACTTATTGGAAAAGTTGATCCATCCCAATTGAAGTGGTGGAAAAGACCAATCGACGTTCAAGACGTTACTTGGAAATAGTCCGTAGAAGACTTTAACATAGTAAATAAGCCAATTCAATATCTCAATACATTTTTCGATGATGCTTTAATCAAAATTTGTTGTGCAGTTAAGTTATTGTCCACATTTGTGGAAGATGAACCAACCAATCGGGGCATGTAAGTTGAAGTTGATCTTGCTGACATGCTTCTGCAGCTCTATAAAGTAAAGCAAAGCAGTAGCTATTAATTTCCGTCTCCTTTATCGAAGACATCTCAAAATTTTTAATACAAACGTCAAGCATATGCCACCTATCCTGTTCCTGACGGTATTTTCAGTTCTACTCACAAGAAAAGGGGACGCTCTAGTGTTATGCAAAATGTAGAAACCGACTCAACTCCGGAGTCACCTTCTTCCTCAGAAGCGTCTAGTCTGAAGCGCAGTCATGTTGTTGAAGAACCCCCCAACTCAAAGCGAAATAATGAAAATGGTCATTGGATAGTTTGGGGAGACAAAGGACTGTTTTTTATCTAATCACATTTAAAATACAAAACACTTTAAGTCCGAAAATTAAGAAAAAAATTTTGGCAGTTGGTTTAGGTCCGGTCCGTAAAGGGTTAAATCGCGCATTAATCCTTGCATTCATCCATTTCCCATATGAGAGACTAGTATGACCTGCATACTACTCATATCAATAGGATAACTAAGCCTTATTTATCTACATACGATTTAACAAATGCATGTTTAAATATGCTCATTTAACGCTCCGCTGTTTTGAGGTCTCCGTAGCGCAATGGTTAGTGCGACTGACTGCCATGCGAGCACACCCAGGTTCAACGCTCGAATCAAGGATAATGTGTTTGAAGAGAAACTATACCCAAGGTTTCTTGACAGGAGGCTCAGAAACAGATACAGATAAATAAATGGCAATGGCTGGCTCTGGCTGCTTATCTGACGAACAAATTAAGAGCAAAGAGCCAAACAAGCTCGTAAAATTCCCACAATTGAACGTCGGAAGTTGTGGACACGGGTGCGAACGAATCTGAATCACGGTTGTAATTACTAGTTAAGCTTAAAAATAGGTTGAATACATAGATTATTCTAAAAAGAAAAAAGGAACTACAAAATAATATATTAAAAATATATCAATATTTTTATCGCAAGGCACCAAAACTGGTGGTGGTGGTGGTGGTGGCGTGGCTCATTGGCCTTGTTTGCAGACTAACCTAATCTAACTTAACCTATCAATCTTTTTTTAAATTAAGTTTTTAAAAATTTAAAACCCTTTTACTCGTATAATATTTATATAATTAAATTTCTGATACATTTTAACAAAATTTTTCTCCCCACAAATTAACATGCCCCCAGATAGTATGAACCCACACGCGACCAGACAACAGATAGCGCTGAAAGATTGTGGCGAGTTGAATTTGGTGCGCTAACCAACTACACGACCGAATAACTTTTTGTGGTAATAGAAAATCCCGAATATGAGTGAAGCGAATTGAAATGGCGCCAGTGAAGTGACACTTCACTGCCGCGCCAACGTCGGTCTTCCATGCAACAAGCCAGAGGTTATTTTAGATAAAACCCAGATATATTCAATACAAACATACAGATATATGCATATGTGGACATACATAAGTACACATGAATACATAAAATACACAAATAACGGAGCATAGTTCGCGTCGAGTTCGTACAAATAACTACTGTTTCGGTAGGTAAGTGCCCTGTGTACAGCAGTAGGTACGGTTCAATTAATGTAATTGAAATTTCTACATTTTTGTTTAGCTGTCGGACGTACGCTGCCGAAATTATTTAACTTAAAAAGTTGTAGTAATGTTTTCATGTTGATTATTTTGAGTTTTGTGTAAAAAACCCCAAAGTAGGAAGCTGAATAGGGTGTCGATATTAATTTTTTAAGCAACTTTAAATGCCTAGACAGAATGACAAAGGAACTATTTTTATATAATACTCGTGTAGCAATAGAGGTGAAGAGAGTGAGGAAGGCATCGGTAGCCTTATATTGTTGTAGAGAATCAATTGGAAAGAGGTGGGGTGATGTGCGACTACGAGATCCTTCTGGCCAAAAGTGAACCGTAAGAGGTCATCCGAACTACTTGCACTTAGCAAAGTCAATCTCGCAGTTATTGCAGGGTTATTGTAGACTGGACACTGTCCATTAGGTAAATACGCGATGGGGTTCAATATTTTATCGGATGCTTTGGGCAAATTATGAATTATCTCGATGGAGAACCTAGCGAAGTGGCTGGGATTGATAATCAACTTAATAAAATTGTGGTAAGCCCGCTTCGTCGATTTATGAGTTGAAGCACTTTAAGGAGTTTCTGGTTAACACAAAGGACAAATATTTGAGTTCTATTGGTTTAGATCAACCCTGCGCCTAACCTAACCTGACTCTTTCTTGAAACTGTATTTGAAAACGCGGAAGGTTTTGCGTCAAACTCATATTTAATTATTAAAAAAATTGTTTAATCCGAGGGGATTTTTAATATTAAAAATTTATGATCCGACAAATTCTTCTAAAATTTTCTCAAAGCGCGCACATTTAAGATTTTCTCTGTGGCAAGTCCAGTTACTTTGATTTGTAGACAACTTCGCCGACAACTGTGATTGTCAGCTGCCCGCTCTTAAAGCTCCAGCTCCATAAAAGCTATCGACAGTTCTGATGTGCCTGGCTTCATACAAATTTAAAGCCATCCTTGCTTAACACTGAAGAATTAAGTTTTCAAGCACAAGCATATTCGATATTTAATATCATTCTCCAAAGTCTTAAATATCGAAACAATATTTTGTGTTGCTGAGTTCGCTTGCAGAAAGCTTTTAAGTTTTTATATAGGTTTACGAGCGTTTGGCTGACATAACCGTAAAAAATTTAGTTGCAGCATTGACTTTCAATGCCAAAAAAGAATGGTCCCGTTGCCGTAACATACTCTTCAATGTACGTTTCGTTGCTGTCATAAAAAGTTTTGTTGTTGTCAATATAATTATCCGTTATTTCGTTTCCTTTTCCTTTCTTGCATGTTGATATGCTAAGACCCAGCGCGCCAACATACACCGAGCTCCTAAAGTCGGCTTTCATTATTAACGCATTTTTATAGTGTGCTTTAGGTCGTTGCATAAAAGCAGACTACCGAATCCACTGCGTGTTGCAGACTCCTTGGCGTGGTGCATATGTGTGTGGTTGATTGCGGATATTGCAAATATATTTCATACCAAAATAAGCACACATGGACACATGATATGGCTGGCGCATCTACTTGTAAGTAAACAGTTTAGCGCAAGAAACCGAGTACATATATTCCCCGGAATTGCGCCATTTTTTCACATAACTACTTGCAGGGCTTACTACAGCGTAAACGAAAAACAATGTGAAATGTGGAAGGAGTCCCACAGCAGCGCTGAAAATTGCGGCTCCGACAATGTGGCATATCCTGCGGTCTCCTTGCCGCAGACAAGTCTTGTGAAGCCACGCACACAAGGTCTCGAAAGATGCCACAGTCTTCCATTGTGCAAGTGTATACTTCATGTGGCAGACAAGGTGCTCCTCTGACAGTTGCGTGCTTGCTTGGGAGAACCAGCCCAAGCAATACTTCATATACAGTAGCTTATAGGAACACATACACATCCTTACATGGGCATGTAGATTTTTATTTTTCGCTGTGCGGTCGTCTTACTCGTTCAATGCGAGCATAAATTTACTTTACTCCCTCGTTAAGCACTCACCTCCACCACTCGGCGCCCTTTGTGAAATAAACTTGAAAGAAAGTTGTGTAGAAAGGTGAGCGAAAAGACATTTTTATATGTCGTTGTGTGTGCTCTTCCTTGGTATATTTTAATATTCGGTTGCCAAAAGCAGTAAAGCACTGCAAATGACGCATTCTTCTTTGTTTATTTTAGCGATTAGTTCTCATTCTCTAGATCCGAGCTGAAAGTGTGAGTTGTGGTTACATAATGTACCAATACTTTGCGACAAGCTCAACGTTTATGTCTGGTTTAAAGTAGCATGCAACAATTGTGTCAAAATGCGTAAGTTTTGTCAGGCTGAAGTACAAGTTATTCAGTTAAGAATTGTTGAAATATTATATAGGGTCTATCAACAAGAACGACGTGGTGTTATGCATATATTTGTATGACATTTATGACGTACATCACGGTACAGCATTTTAGCTGTAACTTCTTGAAATTAATGAATCGCTTATCTTCGCACGCAATGTGTCCATGTTTAGACGTGAAACATGAGGTGTCGCACTCTCTTGTTGGAAATAGAGGTCGGCCGCGTCAACTTCAATATTCCGGGGAAACAAAGTCCGTCAACATCGTGTTAGAACGCTCGCTATGGATGGTAACGGCTTCTGGCCTCATTTCGAAAGAAATAAATCCCGATGACGCCGCTACACCACAATCCGCACCAAACGGTCAATTTTTGGGAATGCAAACGAGTTTCCTAAAGCACATGAGGATTTGACTCACCCCAACAGCGACAAGTTTGTTCGATTGAGAAGCTGAACCAAAGTAAACCGAGGCATGATGAAATGACAAACCTTACTTAACACACTGACAAAATTTGATACAAATCTGTGCACAAACATGGCCGTGACGGCTTGTCAAAATCACGTCATTCCTATTGATAGACAGTGTCTGTATATCGTCTAGTAGCTGGAGAATGGAGCTATGTGTAGAAGTTCACGCAAGTGAGGAAAATTCTCTGAGCGCCATTCACTTTTTTTAAATTTGGCTTACGACTTCCGGTCTTAGACCAATTATCCTCTGGGTAGCCAAAAAATTTTGATGGCGAGCTAAAGTGAGACGACAAAACATCCCTGTCCAGGGTTGTACGCTGTGTTGGAGACCCGCCACATAAAAAAACACCCCCAATGAAAAGAAGAAACCATCTCCTGTAGTAAACTCGGCTATAACCTCATAAGAGTAAGAAGCTGGAGAAAGGACTAAATTGATTTTAGCTCTACATGATTTGCTGTGTTGTTGTGACTAGCTTTTTTTTTGACTAGTTGCCGGTCATTACTAATTGTTATAAATTTCACATGTAAAATGTGTCCACTTTGCAAATTACTTTGGTTAATAGTAAATAAATCGATATTCCACAAACACCTAGGGTTAAGCTAAAATTGCCTGTCATTATGCTTTAATTACAATATAATTAGAAGTATTTTGTTAAAAATCATTAACTTCACAAATACATGTCAGCAACATGCCCCGTACAAAACCGCCCAGACACTTAGAGGGTGGCTCATACTGACCCATAAAAAGGGTTGCCATACAGACAATTGCATTAGAAAAATTCCAGCTGGCACCCAAATTTAACGCTTTGACCCTACTTAAACTTGGAAAATCCACAACCTGCGCCAGAAAGGACAGAGGAAGAAGCAAAAACTGCGCAAGCGAAGCGACCCAGTAAGCAAATTTTCTGGTAGAAAAGGTAGAAAGGAAAACTAAAATTTGGTTGATAATATCAAACTAAAAGCAGTGCTACGAAAAGTGCGACTATAATGCATAAGCTTACAGATCCACCGCACGAATTGCGGCACACAGACGCTTCCCTGTCAACTTTCAAACGCTTACGTATCAAAGCCGCAGCTGACAGCTGCCAAATAAAGCTTTACAAAATACTTATTTGTATTTGTCTACAGTCATTGTTAGCTTTCGTTCTGCGCGTGTGTGCAAATGTTGAAAACTGATTTCTCATTCAGGTAGGCGAGGACTAAGGACGCCAGCAAACAAACCACATCCTTAGTAAGCATACCTATTTGTAAATATATATAGAGATATATGCATATATGCGACCGACCGTAATTTGTACAGTTCTACGGATTAAATTATTGTCAACCAGGGAGTTGATTTGTTATAAGTTTTACTCAAATTGATTGCACGAATTGAGTGACCCAGCCGCAAGGACAAGCTGTGGAAAGGATACATGGGTACCAACCTATCTCCCCATATCATCGAAGCTTTGCATTACAATGTGACAGTTGCGTACAAATGCTGAATACCTTTTTAAATAATGCGGTAAATGATGTTGCACAATTGCAGACGTGGCAGGGACATACCGATTCAATGTTGAGCATTAAAAAGTTGAAACCCATTGTATCTACATAGTACTTATGTGTGTGTGTGAGTCAAGTTGAAAGACGTATGCAGTAAACTGTCAAAGAGCAATGAATTGTGCCATATTATCCCTTTTATGGCATGCCACAAATTTGTGTAGTTTATGGCTTAGGATCTTTTTGTTTAAATATCTGAATAGTTGCGCCACGTTGCTTTGATTGGAAAGTAATTTGAAAAGAAGAATGGAAATCGCAAACGCAAATGAAATTTAGGATTTTAGAAAAGGAATTTTATTGAAAGAATTTTGACGTAAAAACTTTGGTCATTTAAAAGAGTTGTTAAGGTAAATGTCGCTTCAGTGGAGCGACACTGGAGCATGTCAAATTGCTTATCCTGTTTCGTTTACTTACTACTAATAAAGGTGTGGATACAAGATAATTTGTGGAAGAAACTTTGCGTTTCTAATTTCGTCATTTTTATGTCCTGAACAGGGTATATTAAGAATTCCACGATGCCTGTAACAACCATAAGGAAACGTCGGAGACCCTGAGTTTTGGTTATAAAATGGTTATATCTAATATGAAATTTGGCATGGAATATTGTCTAAGGCAGCGTTTGATATCCGAATATATTGTTCAGATCAGACCACTATAACATGTAGCTGTCATGCACACTGATGGCTGAAAATCATTGTTATGCTATAAAAAATGATCTTGTGAAGGGTTTTGATGCAAATAGTAGGTATTAAAATATTACCGGTAAGCAGGTCAATCAGCATCGTCAACACTAGAAGAGTTAGCCCCATGAAGGCGTGAATCCGAATGAGAAGCGCAGAAAAGTTGTCATTAGCGGAGAGAAATTAAAATTCGAGCGTCCAATAAATCAGCTTCTAAAGATCTAAAAATAGTACATGGTTATGTCGCACTTTTGTGAAATTCACAAAATTATACGCAAGTAAATGATAATTCTCTTATCTTGCCAACAATTGCGTTAAGCCTGTACACTTGCCTACGTTTGAGTATATATTTTTGGATATTTATATATTTGGGATTTTCGTTTATACTTAATTTCATATATATAAATAGTTTTTCTTTAAAAATGTTGCTATAGAAGACGCTTTTCGCATATAAAAGTGTAAGATTATTTGACCATTTCATTGTTAGCCGCTAGAGTTCGTCGCCGCCAGTGATAGAGTGCGAAAACGTAATGTATATGAAAGTGAGAGAGCTACACAAAGGTTAAGTGCGTCGCGGCTAGTGATCCTGTGCGAAGAGGATACAGAAATCAAGTGAAATTTATACTTGTTTAGTGAATACAGCGAATTGTAAGAGTCTGACGGAGCTCGCTTCGTATTTCTTGAAAAATTATATAAGGATCCCAACAAAATGCTGTTCAACTTGTGCAAGAGTTCAGAGGGCGTTTTCAGTAGCGCCTATCGCATGCAATTATTCGCGGCAGCAAGTGGTAAGTTGTGAAGTGGCAAAGGCTAAAGTTTTTTTCATATACAGTTACCTCTTGGATTTCTCCACACAGTCCCTCCTTATATCGTGGTATATTGAGTCTTAACTTTTCCTTTACAATTTTACAAAGTTTTTCGATAGAATTTAAATCCAGGGATCCAGGATCTTGACCACACCGGTAATAGTATGTTTTGGGTCATTGTCATGGAACTGCCAAATTAAAACCATGATCCATTCAGCAAATAGAAACATTGGATTTGGGAAATTATGGGCCGTTCTATCTTAGAATAATATAATTTTGGGTTCATCACATAAACGGATCTTACGCCACTTTTTTGCACTTTCTTCACCGGTCCAATTGATATGTGCCGAAGCAAAAGAAATCCGATTGTTGCGCTGTCCGTTTGTCATGAAGGGGACTTTCCAGGACAAAAGGCGACGAGCAACAATTCTGGAAGAAAATACTACACCCAATCCTCTTTGAATAGCTACAGAGGACTTTAAAGGTTCGGATTTTGATAAAACCTCTATATAATTGTTATCCCGAGACGTCGTTTTTCAGGGCCGTCCCCTCAATTTGTACTCCAACACAAATTTTTGAGGTATTTTTATAATTTTTGCCATTTTCGTTAAAACCATTATTTTGCAAAACTCTTTACGAGCTTATGCTCTGCCGCTGGGCAAAGCTTTCCTCGGCCGATTACTTCTACAAATAATACCAAATTGTGACATTTTTCGAATTTGGCATATTTTTGGAGCACCATTCCTCGCCATATCTATAAATGCAAGACTCTTCACCAATAATTATGGTCTTGATGTATCTAAGTTCTTCAGCAACGTTTTCAAGTATCTCTTAAAGTCTGAAGTAAAGATTCTCTTCTATCTCACTGTTGCCAAAATGACGATTTTTAAATACTGTTTTTTAACTTTATCGATGTTATCGTCAGGAACAGAGTTGGATGAAAGACTCGCACTCAAATACTTGCGTTCAGTTCAAAGTCTCCTTGAAATTTTAGGTTCCCAATAGAAGAACTAGTTTGAGAACATAACCTATAAACATACCCCTCATTCTACTGGGAACCTAAATTTCAAGTAAACTCGTCCTTTTCTTCGGTGAAAAGAGGTGGACAAACTGTTTGCGTCGTAAACATATCGAGCTTACACACGAACTTAAAAAGAGGTTGTATCAATCTAGGAAAAACCAGTTCTACTCAAATTTGATTAAATTTAATTTTTCTTCCCATTTAGTAACCATTATATCATTTTGCAATGGCATCGCCATTGGCTGGTTCGCACCCATGTTGGCTAAATTGGAGTCGCCCACCGAAAGTCCGCTTAACTTTGTCGCTACGGTGGAGCAGGGTTCATGGATCGGTTCACTGCTTTGCGTCGGTGGCCTTACAGGAAATTTGCTCTTTGGTGTGCTGATGGATGCCATTGGTCGTAAAGCCTGCATTTATCTGCTCGCAGTACCGCATATAGTAAGTGTACAACTTTGGCTTGGCGCCTTCGAAATTATACTTAATTTGATTATTTGTAATCTATAGCTATCCTGGATATTAATCTATGTGGCGCCATCCATTGAATATCTGTATGCTGCACGTTTTTCTTCCGGTATGACCGGTGGCGGCAATTGGGTTGTGGTACCGATTTTCATCGGCGAAATCGCAGATCCAATGTGAGTTGCAGCAATCCTTGTGTCACATGTCCCTTTGTATAAATTTACTTTTATTTAATTCATAACACAGTATTCGCGGTCGTCTCACCTCACTATTCACGCTCGCCCTCAACGCCGGCATGTTGGTTGGTTATATCTTCTCCTCATATGTACCCTACCACATTATACCGATGGCGGTAATATTGTTGCCGGTCCTCTATTTGGTAATCGCACTCTACTTCCCCGAAACGCCTTCGTATTTGTTGCGTTGTGAAAGGGAGGAGGAAGCAGAGAAATCGTTGAAATTTTATTTGAATAACAAAACTTCGTCTAAACTTGAGCTTGAACAGTTCAATATTAAATATGCGGAATTGAAAAGCGCCGTGAAACAACAAAGAGCACAATCGAAAGCGGTCACACTGCGCGATTTCTGTAAGTTCATACAAATATACAATACTTAAATTTTGAGACAATTTAGTTACGCAGACTTTTATTTCGGCTTTTAGTCACGAAGCGCTCCCTACGCGCCTTTTGTATCGCTAATGGAGTCGTTTTCATTTACATCGCGACTGGCAGCTTCGCATTACTTAGCTACATGTCCACGATTTTTGTAGCTATTAAAACCGAAATCCATCCTGACACGAACACAGTTTTGATCGGTGTGGTTCAAATTCTAGGTGCCTATATTGCCATGATTGTGGTCGATCGCTTTGGGCGCAAAGTATTACTCCTCGTTTCGACAGCTTCCACAGGCATCTGCTTGGCAGCTTTCGGTGCGTACGCATTCCTAGTGGAAGAAGCAAACGTGGATCTAACAGCATACAGCTCGTGGCTGCCACTCGTACTCATGGCGCTGATCGTACTCACAGCGAATGTGGGCCTTATACCAGTGGCTGCAGTTATCATCGTCGAGATTTTGCCAACAAAGGTAATAAGGCATTGTATAGTTTCAAAATCCACCCGTATTTACTGTATCTATCTCTGCAGATTCGTGCAAAGGGCGTATCGTTTTGTGTCGCATTAATGAGTGTCTTCGCTTTTACTTTGCTGAAAGTATTCCCACCATGTATGGAGGCGTTTGGTTTGGCAAAGACTACTTGGGCTTGTGCGGGATTCGCTGCTTTAGGTCTACTATATATAGCGATATTTGTGCCAGAGACGAAAGGCAAGTCTATAGACGAAGACGTAGACCAATAGTGGAGTTTGTTGTCTATTTGTTTTCCAAAAATAGCAAGTCAAAAGGGGTTATACATACATAAAATTCGACTACAGCAAGTGAGTGTTATAAGCTCATCACATCATATCTGTAGAAATATACATGATAATTGTAGAAAATTTTGACAAGATATTACATCCTTTTGTGTATTTAAATATAAAATAAATATAAATATTCTTCCTTCTTAATGTAATATTCTTAGATTTAATGTTTAGGATTTTTTAACATTTTGTAGAATAAAAAAAAATTAAAATAATAATAATAAGAAGTGTGCCGCGGAACTTTCAGATCTTAATGGAGGAGTCCACGAGTGGCCAGAATCGATAAGAACAACAGATTCATGTAAACCAAGGCTTCTGTAATACATTCTTTTTCCAATTTACATCTTTCGGAAGTTCGTTCGAATCATTTTGGAGGATATTTTGTGTATGAAACGCGTTCTTGCTTGTCCCGATGAAGCTGACTTTTTTCAGAAACAGCACAATAACCTGATCTCTTTGGACATGCTTGATTTTGAGGACTCCGATTCCGCATTCATGGATAACATTGTAACTGCCGATGAGACAAGGGGTAGTTTGACATGCAAGCAAGTCAATTAAAATCGGAATGGAAGGAAAAACAAGCCGAAACCAAAAAAATCTGGCCAAAGCCGCTGGCTTGCTGCATCATGCATTTATTCCGAAGGAACGGACAGACCGTCAATAAGGAGTTCTATTTGACCGTATTGAGGTATTGGCTGAGAACAATTGGCCGGAATTGTGGGAGAACAGTTCATAGATTTTACATGATGATAGTGCACCATCGCAGCGAGCCACGATCGTGACCGAATTTAAAGCTAAAAACCCATTTTCTTGTCCCCGAACTGAATTTGTCGCTTCACGGAACCCATTTTCAGTCGATGAATAATTAAATATGTATGTTGAGTTTTAATTACAATTTCCGGGTTTTTTGGTCACAATATTCAAAATCCAACAGCTCTCCTCAACTTAAAGAGGAATGCTACAATTAACAGAAACAAGTCAAGAGACATATTCGAAAATAAATCAAACACAGAGAAATATTTTCGTCCTTAGGCAGTGAATTTTGACATAACTTCAGCCATTATAATAACAATCGCATGGCCATTGTTTTTGTTGCACTGAAAGTGGAAAGTTTTTAATTGCGCATTGTTGTTGTTGAGCGCAAAGCTAAACCAAGCTCGGTGCCACAAGAAGCGCTTATTTGAGCACGCAGGCCAAAAGGGTTTGAGAGCTTGATTGCGGAAGAATGGCAGCTAAATGAGTTTCTAGTTAGCGTTCAGGGGTTAGAGTGTAAAAGTACCTACACATGTTCCTTAGTTGCTGACTCATTTAACCGTGAACTTCAAATTGAAGTGATCATTGTCGTTATTTGAATGGTTATGTGCTTTTATTTGGCGCTTTTTTCAGGAAATATACATTTGGGCTCAAAATAATATAATATACCATCCACTTACATATATTTATATTGGTATTTACATATACATACATGCATATGTATATACTTATAGAATATCTATAATTAATTAGTATTATCAAAGGGGTCTTTCTATGGCTGCTCTTGCAATGTGAAGAACCGAATGACTACAGCTGGAATCGAATTATAACATTTCTAAGCCTTTGTCTAAAAATTTGTTTGGAAGCAATATTATATTATTGCAAGTTGACCGACATACATATGTATGTACATACGTTATAATTAGAAATGGGATATAGCATCTAGCGATAAGTCGATCTGATCAAATTTGACTCGGACTTGTTCATATAAATCGGCAAAACTATCTTTTCCTTTCTTCTTAGTTCGTGTGAAGTTTGTCGATAATTTTAAATAATAATTTTGGAGATTCTACTTTATTACGAGCACAAGTTTTTAGCATTTAGTTAAGGTTAAAAGTCATGGACAACTTGTTTCATGCAAGTCGTCTTTTCAACATGAAAGAAGCTAAGGAAACATTGCTTGAAAATAGTTGTGTTTGCAGAGAATCTCAACATCTCTTATGGATCCACTCAACACATTTTAATTAATGCTTTGGCTATGAGGCGTGTTTAACTAGACTCGTACCAAAGGACTTGAATCTTTTGCAAAAGCGACGTCGAATGGAGTTTGCAAAAGAGATCCTTGATAATGTAGCTGAGAACACTAAATTCATCAAACGCAACATTAGCGGTGACGAGAAGTGGGTTTAGACGTCGAAAATATTCAACAATTTAGCCAACGGCGCTCCAAAAATAAGCCTAAACCGAAAAAATCAAAATTTGCTGAAGCCATCCCAGCGAGCCTTAACACAAGTGTATGGAATATTTGATTAAGCGTTATAATTCTTATATTGGTTAGGTTAGGTTAAGAGGTCGATTTTAACAAGGATTTCACTGCGACAGCTTGGAAGACGCTTACAAATCGACAAAGCGCTTTGAGCCTATCACAAAATTGTTGAGATGCCTATGTATGGATGGATGGATGGAGCTAGTCATCGACCAGTTCCTGCTAAGCGCACTCCAGGTCCGTCTGTGTACTGAAATTAACAACAATAAAAAAATGCACTTGTGAAGGGTATAATAGTTTAGATACAACCTATATTAACTTTTTCTTCTTATCTTTTCATTTTGCTACAATATGTTTTCTAAATTTATCAACTAGTTTCATAATACTGAGATTAGCTCTTGCTGCCTGCACTTGCTTGCAAGGAATTGATTTATAACACAAAATATAGAAGCAATGGCATGTATATAAATATATTTTTCATCCTTTTTCTTTATATGTTAAATGAGTCACGGTAAAAAAAATTTGGGCCCATAGTAGATATTATGGTATTGTCGGTAAGCGGATGCATCAGCATTGTCAACACTAGATTGCAGTGCTCAAGAAAGTCGAAGGAGTGGAAGAGCCCACCACATGGAGGCGTGTAGTCAATTGAGGAGGGCAGAAAAATATAACTTGATTCTTGGGCGCCGGTAAATAATAAAACTGATAGGATCTAAAATTAGTATATGGCTATGCCGCATTTTTATTTCCAAAACTATACGCAAATAAATGCTAATTCTCTTATCTTTTCAACAATTGCGTTAAGCCCGTGCACTTGCCTACGTTGGAGTAAATATTTTTGGATATTTGAGTTTATATTTAGGTATCTGTATCATCACTGGTTCAAACTGGCTCTGGGGGTTTTCGGTTTTCGGCTATACTTAGTTTCATGTATTAAAATAGTTATTATTTAACAGTGTTGCTAAGGGGTCACTTAGTCAATTTTTTGCCAATGTGTATACTGCAGTGTCACCCGCCAAAACACTTGCTGCTACTGTGATAATTTATATTTGATTTGGTTTTTCACTTCTGTTCTTTTGTTTGCTATTCAAACATGAAAACCTTGACACTTTTACAACAAACAACAAGTTTTATTTGCACTTTTTTGCACCCAGAAAAAGACTACGTCACAAACCAAATATTATTTTATATACTTGGAAACATACATACATACATACATATATAGATGCAAATCTACATCTGTCCACAAAAACCCGAGCGTATTTATCTTTTCACCGGCTTTGTGATGAAATGCGATATGTGTTTAAGATAAAATTAAGATGGCATTCCAAATGCGTAGAAGGCGCTTTTCGCATATAAAAGTGTAAGATTATTTGACAATTTCGTTGTTAGCCGCTAGAGTTCGTCGCCGCCAGTGATAGAGTGCGAAAACGTAATGTATATGAAAGTGAGAGAGTCATACAAAATTTAAGTGCGCCGAGGGTAGTGATCCTGTGCGAAGAGGATACAGAAATCAAGTGAAATTTACACTTGTTGAGTGAATACTGCGAATTTTAAAAGAGTCTGCCGGAACTCGGTTTTTTTTAACTAATTATATAAGGATCCCAACAAAATGCTGTTCAACATGTGCAAGAGTTCAGAGGGTGTTTTCAGCAGCGCCTATCGCATGCAATTATTCGCGGCGGCAAGTGGTAAGTTCTGAGGTGGCAAAGGCAAAAGTGATTTCTACCAAAAAATGTATACCTTTCTCTGAATTTGACAGAATCCATAGCCAACACAAGTATGCGATCGCTTCCTCCAATTTTTCATATACAGTTATTGACAATAGAATTGAAACAGACTGAATTCAGTATTGAAAACTACTCCGCTTAGTTTCTTGTCCATATTTTATCCTTATTTCATGACTGAATGAGTCTGAGCTTTTTTTTTTTACAATCCTTTCTAAAGAATTTAAGTCTGGCCATTGCGCCGGCCAAATCATAGCATCAACTTCTTATTACTGTGTATCGGCGATTGTTTTCAGTATTCTTCGGACATTGAACTTAAGTTTTTTCAGCGCTGCCTACCATATTAATACATTCATCGCACCCAAGCATCTTACGCCACTTTTTTGCATTTTCTTCACCGGTCCAATTGATATGTGCCAAAGCAAAAGAAATCCGATTGTTCCACTATCTTTTTTGTCAACATTGGGACTTTCCGAGACAACCTTTCGAAGATATTATTTTTTACAAGGCGACGTGCAACAATTCTCGAAGAAATTTCTACACTCAATTACCTTTACCACAGAGTACTTCAAAGTATCGCGTTTTGATAAAATATTTATGTAATTGTTATGCGGAGACCTCGTTTTCAAGGCTGTCCCCTCAATTCGCACTCTTTTGGAGGCTTCAGAGCAGTAAACAAAACTTTTTGGTCTACTTATAATTTTTGTTTGGTATATGTCTAACCATTACGAGGTTATGCACTACCACTGGGCGAAGCTTTCCTCGGCTTATTTCTTCTACAAATAATACCAAATTTTTCACCACTTGGGTTCATTTTTGGAGCACCATTCGCTGAATTCTTGGACAATTTCGATCACAAATCCATAAACACAAGTCTCACCAATAATTATGCTCTTGATAAATAAGGGTTCTTCAGCTAGGTTATCAAGCATCTCTCTTGGGAACCTCTACTCGATTTCGGGTTTACAAAAGACTCAGGTCTTTTGATACAAGTCTATCATTGACACGCTTAATAACCAACATGTGTTGAGTCCATCCATAAGAGAAGTTTAGATCCTCTTCTATCTCTCTGTTGCCAACACGACGATTTTCAAACACTGTTTTTTAAATTTTTCTATATTATCGTCATGAACAGAGTTGGATGGAACACTCGCACTCAATACTTGCGTTCATAATAAAGTAGTAGTACGATGCCGTTCCCCTTATTCTGCAGAAAACCTAAAATTTCAAGTAAATTCGTTCTTTTTCTTTGGTAAAAGTAGCTGGACAAACTTTTTGCGTCGTAAATAAACGACTGCAATACTAATAGAGATATCGATACTTTTTCTTCTTCTTTACTGGTGTAGACACCGCTCACGCGGTTATAGCCAAGTTAAGAACAGCGCGCCAGTCGTTTCTTTTTGCTATATTGCGTTAATTGGAGATTCCAAGCCAAGCCAGATCCTTCTCCACCTGGTCTTTCCAACGGAGTCGAGGTCTTCCTCCTCCTCTGCTTTCCCGGCGGATTTTCGTCCAAACGGACATGACCTAACCAGCCTAGCCGCTGTCTTTTAATTCGCTGAATTAAGTCAAAGTCTTCACACTTTCGTATATCTCATAGAGCTCATCGTTTCATCGAATGTGGTATTTACCGTGGTCAATGCGCAAGGACCATAAATCTTTCGCGTAACCTTTCTCTCGAACTCGTAACGTCGATTCATCAGATGTTGCCATCGTCCATGCCTCTGCACCACATAGCATTCTACCTTCGGGTAGTTTAAATGGACCAGTTCTATTTATAAGATTGTATACAAAAAAATATATACAAAATTAATTCAGGATATTTCTTCATTATTATTGTGCGATAATTTAATTTTTCTTCCCACTTAGTAACCATCATAACATTTTGCAATGGCATCGCCATTGGCTGGTTCGCACCCATGTTGGCTAAATTGCAATCGCCCACCGAAAGTCCGCTTGACTTTGTCGCTACGGTGGAGCAGGGTTCATGGATTGGTTCACTGCTTTGCGTCGGTGGCCTTACAGGAAATTTGCTCTTTGGTGTGCTGATGGATGCCATTGGTCGTAAAGCCTGCATTTATCTGCTCGCAGTACCGCATATAGTAAGTGTACAACTTTGGCCTGGCGCCTTCGAAATTATACTTAATTTAATTATTTGTAATCTATAGCTATCCTGGATATTAATCTATGTGGCGCCATCCATTGAATATCTGTATGCTGCACGTTTTTCTTCCGGTATGACCGGTGGCGGCAATTGGGTTGTGGTACCGATTTTCATCGGCGAAATCGCAGATCCAATGTGAGTTGCAGCAATCCTTGTGTCACATGTCCCTTTGTATAAATTTACTTTTATTTAATTTATAACACAGTATTCGCGGTCGTCTCACCTCACTATTCACGCTCGCCCTCAACGCCGGCATGTTGGTTGGTTATATCTTCTCCTCATATGTACCCTACCACATTATACCGATGGCGGTAATATTGTTGCCGGTCCTCTATTTGGGAATCGCACTCTACTTCCCCGAAACGCCTTCGTATTTGTTGCGTTGTGAAAGGGAGGAGGAAGCAGAGAAATCGTTGAAATTTTATTTGAATAACAAAACTTCGACTAAACTTGAGCTCGAACAGTTCAATATTAAATATGCGGAATTGAAAAGCGCCGTGAAACAACAAAGAGCACAATCGGAAGCGGTCACACTGCGCGATTTCTGTAAGTTTATACAAAAATACAATACTTAAATTTTGAGACAATTTAGTTACGCAGACTTTTATTTCGGCTTTTAGTCACGAAGCGCTCGTTACGCGCCTTTGGCATCGCCAATGCAGTCGTTTTCATTAACATAGCGACTGGCAGCTTCGCATTACTTAACTACATGTCCACAATTTTTTCGGCTGTTAAAACCGAAATCAACCCTGACACGAACACAGTGATGATCGGTGTGGTTCAAATTCTAGGTGCCTATATTGCCATGATTGTGGTCGATCGCTTTGGGCGCAAAGTATTACTCCTCGTTTCGACAGCTTCCACAGGCATTTGCTTGGCAGCTTTCGGTACGTACGCTTTCTTAGTGGAAGAAGCAAACGTGGACCTAACAGCGTATAGCTCATGGCTTCCACTCGTACTCATGGCGCTAATCATACTCACAGCGAATGTGGGCCTTATACCAGTGGCTGCAGTTATCATCGTCGAGATTTTGCCGACAAAGGTAATAAGGCATTGTATAGTTTCAAAATCCACCCGTATTTACTGTATCTATCTCTGCAGATTCGTGCAAAGGGCGTATCGTTTTGTGTCGCATTAATGAGTGTCTTCGCTTTTACCTTGCTGAAAGTGTTCCCACTATGTATGGAGGCGTTTGGTTTGGCAAAGACTATTTGGGCTTGTGCGGCATTCGCTGCTTTAGGTCTACTATATATAGCGATATTTGTGCCAGAGACGAAAGGCAAGTCTATGGACGAAGACGTAGACCAATAGTGGAGTTGACTGTCTATTTGCTGTCCGAAAATAACAAGTCAAAAGGGGTTATACATACATAAAATTCGACTACAGTAAGTGAGTGTTATCAGCTTATCACATCATATCTTTGTATACAAGATAAATATGGAAAGTTTTGAAAAGATATTGCATCATTTTGTGTATTTAAACCCAACATGACTTCCTTCTTCTTAATGTGATATTATTAGATTTAATGTTTAGGTTTTTTTAACATTATGTAGAATAAAAAAAGTTAAAATAATAATAATTACTAAGAACTGTGCCGCGGAACTTTCAGATCTTACTATACTATTTATAAATGGAGGAGTCTATGAGCTGTCAGAATCGACAAGAAGAACAGATTCAAGTAAACCAAGGCTTCTGCAATACGTTATCTTTTCAGCAAAGTTCAAAATGTGTTTGAATTCTAATTTTCATCTCTCGGGAGTCGGTCCGAATAATTTTGGGTGTGAAACGCGTTCTTGTTCGACCGATAAAGCTGAATTTTTTTCAAAAACAGTACCATAAGCAGGTTTCTTTGGACATGCTTGATCATATGAATTCCGATCCCATATCGATGGATAGCATGGAGATGGGTTTATGATTTTGACACGCAAGTCAATAATCATCGGAATGGAGAGGAAAAACTCGAGCGGAGCCACGCCAAGTCAAGTTGATGCCCATTGTCTTTTTCGATATTCGTGGTTTGATGCAACAAGAATTTATTTCCAAGAAACGGACATTCCGTCAATAAGGAATTCTATTTGACCGTATTAAGGTATTGGCTGAGAAGAAATGGCCGGAAATGTTGGAGGACAATTCATAAATTTTACACGATGATAATGCACCATTGCAACCAGCCACTATTGTTACCGACTTTAAAGCTAAAAACCCAATGAATACCATCGATCATTCGCATTCACCAGATTTGACTCCAATTGATTTTTTCTTGTTCTCCAAACTGAAATTGCCGCTTCGTGGAACCCATTTTCAGTCGATGAATACCTAATATTTTGCGTTTTAATTACAATTTCCGGGTTTTTTGGTCACAATAATCAAAATCCAACAGCTCTCCTCAACTCAAAGAGGAATGTAAAAATTAGCAGAAACAAGTCAAGAGTTTTATTCGAAAATAAATCAAACATAGAGAAATATTTTCGTCCTTAGGCAGTGAACTTTGATATAACTTCAGCCATTAGCTCCAGACCATTAAAAACTTAGGACATACAGATTTACAAAGCATACACTGCGCGTGCCAAATACAGTGTCTAAGTGAAAATTTCTGATGACCCTCAGACCTACCAAATAACGGAGCAACATACACGAACAAAATTCCGACGTAGGGAAGTGTACTTGAATGATTTTAAGTGGAAATGTAAACAAAAGGAATTTACGAAATTTTGTTGTTGTAACGGTGTGTTTGTTTGTTTACATACATACATACATATGTAGGGATTTATGTACAGTAGGACTGTTTTTGATATAGGACAATTGCAATAACTTCAAGTCAGCATTTATAATACGCGCATTGCCATTGTTTTTGTTGCACTGAAAGTGGAAAGTTTTTCAATTGCGCATTGTTGTTGTTATTTGAACACGCAGGCCAAAAGGGTTTGAGAGCTTGATTGCGGAAGAATGGCAGCTTAAATGAGTTTCTAGTTAGCGTTCAGGGGTTAGAGTGTAAAAGTACCTACACATGTTCCATAGTTGCTGACTCATTTAACCGTGAACTTCAAATTGAAGTGATCATTGTCGTTATTTGAATGGTTCGGTGCTTTTATTTGGCGTTTTTTCAGCAAATACACATTTGGGCTCGAAATAATATAATATACTACCATACACACATATATGTATGTATGTATATACATATGTATGTATGTGTACTTACATATACATGTGTATGTTGTGTATGCTCATAATTAGTATTATCAAAGGGTACTACTACTATGGCTGCTCTGACGGAAAATACGCACGAGTATGTGCAGAACTGAACTGCTACGGCTGGAATCAAGTTACACCATTCCTAAGCCTTTGTCTAAAAATTTCTTTGCAAGTTGCAAGTTGACCAACATACATACATACGTACGTAATAATCGGAAATGGCAAATAATATCTAACAAAAAGTCGGTAATCGGTAGAAGTCCAACCTACTAAAAATACCATCTGATAAAATTTGACTCGGACTTGTCGACAAAGCTTTTTTCCTAGAATACTTCGCAAGTTCGTGTGAAGTTTGTTGATAATTTTAAAGAAGAATTTCGGTGAGTCTGCTTTATCACGAACTTTATCTCAACATATCTTATGGATCCACTCATCGAATAGACTCTGCAAAAGAGATCCTTGATAATGTAGAAGAGGACTCTAAGTTCATCAAACGCCACGTTCTTGGTGACGTGAAGTGGGTTAATGAGATCGAAACTATCCAGCAATCAAGTCAACGGCACTCTAAAAATAAACCTAAACCGAAAAAACCAAAATTCGCTGAAGCCATCCAAAGCGAGGCTTAAGATTATCATTCTTGCATAGGTTAGTTTAAGAGGTCGATCTTAACAAGGATCTCACTTGGACAGCTTAGAAGATGCTTACAAATCGATAAAGCGCTTTCTTCCTACCAGAAATTTTTTGAGACGGCTATGGATGGATTGATGAAGCTAGTCGTCGACCATTTCCTGACGGACTGCAGGTCCTTTAGTCTAATACAAGAAATCAAGACGCCAATGGAGATGCAACACGTTTCCTTCGCGATATGAGCGAGGCAATAGTGCTCCTTCTAGCTAGCTTATGCCGCTCTGCTGCCGGAGTAAGCGTACACCTCCCTGATTAATTGCAGCATTACAGGGGTCCCGTAAACCAAATTTAGGATCGACGGAGAGCTTCTAACAGAAAATTCCTCCTGCAACATTCCCTCGTAGTTTCGACCCATTCGTGAAAAAACTTCTTCCGGAGCTTCTTCTTATAACTTAGCCTTTGTCGGTATATGAACAGAGAAAAAGTCACCACAAGCAGCCTTTGCGTCGCAGTGATCCAGATTTCCAGGAATGCAGTTGAAGGAGGAGAAACTATTGGCGTACCCTTTTTCGGATACCAGCTTCCCTGAGCCTAAAAGCGGAAGCAATACACTTGCCGGCAATGTCCTCGGGTGCGGTAAAATGGTATTAAGAGCTATTGATGGTGTAGTCCGTAGGGGTTCGGGAAAGCCGCTTTTTGGGCATGTTCAAGCCTTTTAGCAAGTGCAGCCTTTTCAGGCGCGCTTCACTAGACGAAAACATTATAGAATATTATTGGGTTGGCTACGGTTTCGTCGAGCCAAAACACCTCCGTTGGTGAGAGTCGACATCTTTGGTGGAATTCACACCTTTCTCTATACCTCCACAGCAATATAAGGCATCAGACGTCTTCCTTACCCTCGGCTTAATATTGGGCCTCCAGGAAAGCTTTCTAGCTCTATTATTTCATCTTATTAATTGGTTGAAGACTTGAAACTCCGATAGTAGTATAAGGGCTCAAAAGAGTTTATTTTGAAGGCAATAATAAAGATTCGTTTAAAATGCGTAAAAATGTTGTTTAGTTTTTTGTAAAATAGGTTTGGTGAAGTGTCTTACTTCTACACTTATGTATATTCTTCCACTCTAAAGCTGACTCAGCCAAAACAGCCTCAATTTGTGCGCCGAAACACAGTATGCTTAAAGCGATTTTTATTTTTCCGAAAGTCGTAGACATTACTTGGCACAAATGACCACGAAAATTGTCTGTTATGCAGAAGAAAGAAGCAAAAACAGATGTTGAGAGCAGTGGCAGACATATATTTTGCGATGTTTGGTTTTCAGTGTTTTTCCCATAACAGGGTCACAAGAATAACTACCTTTGCGCACACTGTAAGTGTTCGGTGGCATGGGATCGTGGATGCTGTTAACTCTGTTGCTTTTTTGTTGGCTTTGCGGCTGTAAAATTTGCGACGTGCCAAAAATCATAAATGTCAGCGAGATAGAGAAGAAGGGAGAGCCGTAGCCGAGCGTATAGAATGGGACGTAGGTAGGCAAAATGTTTATACGAAGGGAATACATAGAAACGTCAAATTGCAACAACGCCCTTGCGGCACGCCACATGCCGTTGCTTAAGTACTTTTAAGTGGGCTAACGTTAGCAAGTATATTCGCCACTACGTGAGTCATAAGAGCACAACAACACTTGCCGAAGTAACACTCATGTACGGACATATGTATATGTATTTACATATGTGTTTGCGCACATACATAAGTGCGAAGCCCTTTCCGATACTCAATCGTACGACAGTCGCACGCGCTAAGAATTTATAATTTAGTTGCTTGCACCGTCAGGTTTTTTGTGAATTGTGTGAAATGCAAATTTGCCGATAATATAGTAATAGAGAGAAAAAATATATAATAACTATGTAAGCCCATGCAATCGTTGGGCAATAAACAATCAATTTTCGCAATTGAGGTGGCTGACCTCGTGAGTGAAACTCTGTGCGGCCGAAAGTAAGGTGCACAACAGTCACGTGCGCCGGTTAGAATTTTTTACTGGTTACAATAAGATTGGTTGAATGGGATAAACCGTTAACTGCAAAAAAACGAATGTATATTTGTGAGTGAGAGGTAAAATTTACTTTGAAAAAATTAAGATTTTAACTTTTGTTATTGAGCAAATAGAAGATCAAGAAAATTCAAAAATCTCCCAAGAAAGTTTCGTAATATTTTCAGATTCTAAGCTGAACGACTGTTTTTAACTCGGCTATAGTAGACGAAGAAGAAATAAACTGAATGATGCGACGACTGAAATGTTCATGAGATGATTAAGCTACGAGGTTTGTTCCAAATGTGTTAAGGTACGAAAGTTTGATAGTTTATTTATTCATTAATATATGTGTGTTTTGTCTCCTTCAAAGTAAACCCCGTTTAATAAAACACACTTTCGTCGACGATTTTTCCAGTCTTCGAAAGAGTCAGAACAGCTTTCCACCAGCATAGACTACAAAACCTTCTTCAATTCAGTTTCTATCTCCACAATCTTGTCAACACGGCCTCCCAGCATTGGCTTGGTGAGCAGCCATAAGTCGCAGAGTCAAACTGGGCGCATACGCTGGTGGCGGAACGATAAGAGTCGGGTTTTTGGCAAAAAAAGACGCGAAGAACCAATGCAATATGACATGGTTCATTTGAGTGACTTAACATTAATCGAGACTTGACGCTTTTGAACACAAAAGTTCGTTGCCAAAATCAACCAGTTCAAAAGTTTGACATGTTTAATGTTATATGTACATACTCACAACGTTTTGACAATCGAGCGCTAATTGTGTTGTTACAGTAACTTTAAATATACATTTCGACCAAAAAATGGATTTTATTTAAAATTTATATGATATGGTGAATTCAATAGAGGTCGTAGCTCACTCCAACACGAATTTCGGGAAGGATTTCCTAAATTACTTGTGGCTCCGGAAACTATTGATGTTATGCGCAAACTAATATTGCAAGATCATCGTGTGAATTATCGTGAGATTGAGACAAGTATAAGAATTAGTGGGACCAGCATACATTCAATATTGCATGAACATTTGATTGTGAAACAAAACTTTTTTCACTTTGGATCTCACACGGATGTTTCCTCAATCAGAGTAGCAAAACTGCTTCGAAAATTGGTTCCAACGCATGCAAAAGTGTATAGATCTTAAGGTAGAATATTTTGATGATTAATATTTTATACGTTTCTTTCTTTCATAAAAGACAACCCATGTACAGATGTACCATATACTTACTTACATATATGATAGACGAAAAACTTATTTTCTTCTGAGTGTCGGTGGATTATTATTTCGTAAAACACAGCAGACTCTTTTCTTTCATTTTTACATTTCTGCAAAATATCTGTCAGCAAAAGTGAATCTGTTACATATCCTACTATATTGTGGCATGAAATACCAAAAAAACAAACGCAACCCACAACGACTCGCAAGATTAAATATTTGACATGCAGCATGTGCCCATGACAATGCGCAGTTCGAGGATGAATGCGCAAAGCTTATATGTACATATATAAAGAAAAATTTGTAGACTCTTTAACATACAGACATTTCTTTCCACTCATATGGAAAAATATCATAACCGTTGTATGTGAAAGTCTTTTATTGTCCACATTAACTCTTTAATTGCCACGAAATCCTCATTCAATTTTCTCACGCATCAACGTAACTTGCAACAGCTGCTCTGTGGTAAAATCTAAGAACGTGCGTGGGCTGTTGGGCTAATTCTGGTGCTCTGTCTAATAGTGAAGCTTAATTAATTTTAATTGTTACAATAATTCCCTTTCCTTTTCAAAGCAACTGAGCACTTTTATAGCACAGCGCTGCGTGGAAAGTGCTATAGCAAAAGAGCGTATCAAAACAACGGTAAAAATGATGAAACTCCGCTAGCGAACGTGATTTATGCGCAACCATCAAGCGTAGTTGGCGCACCACATACAAAAGGCTATTGTGTTCAATGGAAAGATAGTGAGGGCCCAACGAAAGTCGAATCAACGTATAATTGGACGCTGACCTAATTAATTAAAGCGCGCTAAGTTTGAGTTATGCCAGGAAATAGCAAAAGTTAAGCAGAAGCACACACGGGGTCATATATATATATATGTATATGTATATTTGAGTATGGAAACATACGATTGCTTACGAAAAGTAGCCTTTTATGGAAGCTTGTGATAAAAGAAGAAATATTCTATATTTTCTAAGAAAATGCTCGAGGGAAATTTTATATAACTTTGGAAGGGGTCGACGTTAAGAGTTTTTGAGAGAAAGGTTCTGCGAAAGATTTATAGTCCTTTGCCCATTGGCCACGGCGAATATCGCATTCGATGGAACGACATTGACATAGTTCAGCGAATTAAAAGATAGCGGCTACGCTGGCTAGGTCATGCTGTCCGGATGGACGAAAACAATTCAGCTCTGAAAGTATTCGCCGCAGTAGCCGCCGGGGGAAGCAGAGGAAGAGGAAGACCTCCACTCTGTTGGAAGGACCAAGTGGAGAAGGGCCTGGCTACGATTGGAATATCCAATTGGCGCCACGTAGCGAAAAGAAGACACGACTGGCGCGCTGTTGTTAACTCGGCTATAATCGCGTAAGCGGTGTCTACGCCAATTAAGAAGAAGAAGGAAAGGGTAGAACTGTAGATATGTGTGTGAAGAATCACGGGTGTACTCACGTCAGTCAAACGTCGATGCCAGGCTAATATCTCGTGAAAGGTAATAAGCTATTTCGCAAATTGGCTACACGTTCAATTTGGTTAAAAATTTAAGCACGTTTTGCTTTCATTCGCTTGAGCGCTAAGACAAACTATGTAATGTATGTAGTTTGGTTGAACCGGTAGCGAGGTTGAACGGTAAGAATTAGAAACACGCTTAGCACTTCGGGCGATACTATGGTGACAATTAAGCCAGGCTATCGAGTGACGTTAGACAGCTTATTACGTGACTTATCCCTTAACAATACAACAAATAATATAATTACTATCACGTGAGGCGTACATATCAAAAATATATAAAACATTACAACAAATAGTGACATAAAAGAAGAGCAGAACATTAAGAGAAAATAAAACAGGCGACAAAAATGAACACCAAGTCAGCAAGTTCATATTTTATGCCATTGTCTCATATGTCCGGGCGCTTCAAACAGCACTTCATTCAACTTCAGTTCACTTCAAGAGACTTGATGGAACTGCCAAGCACTCAGCGTGGAACACCTACGATTCTCGTAAATTTTTTAACCAACTGACATTTTTGAGTAATTTGATTAATTAATTAAATGACATTTGTACGTGTCCGAACGTCAGGCGGTTGGCATCAAGCGTTTTTCATCGATGACAGCATCAACGCTGCTGAACTGGCGCCACGACTCACCGGGCACTCACGTTCGCCTGCGTAAAGAAGTACAAGTAAGTAGCTCAATGAAGTTGGGCATGCGGGAGCACACAACTGGTTCACATCATGTCACGTGTCAACACACAACAAGCACATACGTCGACGTACCGTTGAGCCCATCAGCAGACGAGCGGACAAGCGACCGTCGGATGTCGCAACGTGTCAACAATGCGTGGCGTTCAGCAGCGCGCCTCAGAAGTTTTCTTGTTGTCATGGGTTCATTCCGCACCGGCACTGGTCAGCACTTGGCATGCACAACATTGCTCTTGGTCTCAGGCAAGGCATGGCGCCAAAGGTGAAATGCCAACGGTGCACGTAAGCTCTTATGTGCCACGTTCCAATGAGTGGAAGATCTTCTTTTATTCATACACTCCAACTCATATGGTGTGGCTCGTGCATTGGAGTTTAGGTACATAGTAATTTCTTATTCCATACGTACTCTTTTCGTTTAAGTAATTGAGTTAATGAGCGTCGGTGCATGTTGTAATTTGTTCTGTAGGCGCCATGTTGCAAAACTTGCGCGTGTTCGCTGGTTACCGGTTGTACTTGCCCGTCTGTCGTCGTAGCAGTGGTACTGGCCTGCTTGAGCCTTTTAGTTGGCGCTTATTTGCACAGCTTATGACCGGCTTTGCATTTGTTGTGGTCATTAATCTTCAATAGTCTGGCTGATTTCATCCAATGTGTCGGCTTGGTCTGTCTGTTTGCTTTGCATTTGACAGAGTGCAGGCTTGTTATTAGGGCATTTACAAAGAATGCGGTTAATCGGGGGTATTTTCAAAAGATATACCATCTGATCAACTTTTCTATGACGTGTAAAGTTTATCTGGCGATTGTTCTCCTTCGTATATATTGACGTAGACTCCGCTTACGCCGTTATAGCTGAGTTTCCAACAGCGCGCCAGTCGTTCTTCGTTTTCGCTTTTTGACGCCAATTGGAAATTCGAAGTGCAGCCGGATCATTTTTCCCCTGGTCTTTCTAACGGAGTGGAGGTCTTCCTCTTCATCTGCTTCCCCCCGCGGGTAATGCGTCGAATACTCTCAGAGCTGGAGTAGAGCTAAGCCTAGCTGCTGTCTCTTAATTCGCTGATTCGTCAATGTTGCCGTGTATCTCATACAGCTCATCGTTCCATCAACTGCGCTATTCGTCGTTGCCAGAGCGCAAAGGACTACAAATCTTCCCTTTCACTCGCGCGACTGTTTGTTTGATAACAGGAGGTATTTCGTGTTGTCCCCGTTCACAACTAGACCTTTAGCTTCGTTTCTTTATCCAGTCTCAAGAAAGCAGGACTAATGTCGCGGTTGTTGAGGCCGCTGTAGACTCTTAATGTAGATTGTACCGGCTCTGTTTAACTCTGCAACTCGCCTTATTTTCTAAATCAATAAATTGAAAAAGTCACACGAGAGGAAGTCTCTCTGAAAAGTCGATGAATATTTGCGGCTCGGAGAGATTTTCCCGATCCCGGCAGATCTTTATTGGTTCCTCAACGTTAGCGTACACAACCGTATTAGTTTTGCAGGGATGCCAAGTTCAGACGTACCGGCTTAAAGGCAGTTCCTTTTTTTACTATTATAATTATAAATAAGTTAGACATTCTCACTCTCTAATATCTAAATCGTTTAATAAGGGTTAGTAGCGTAGCCAGGATATTAATATGAGCTGACGTTAAACGACATGAGCTCTGCGACCATTAAAGCCATCCTGATATTTCATGCTGTAACCATACATGACTCGGAGTAAAAATAATATTACTTGCTACGTGCTGCGTCACTTGTTTTCAGTGCAGCTCGACAGCACCTCGAAGTGACAGCGTACATAGGAGACATCAGGTGTCAGATGTCAAATGCGAATATGATGAGACTTGAAGGAAAAATAAAAGTTACCATTTTCAACAAAAAAGTTAAGCAAAAGTAGTTGTTGCAAGTTGTAGTCACATACATAGGTATCTGTATGTATGTACTACAGCGACAGTGACCAGCTATCAACGATACCGGAGTTTGGCTGTGTTTTAAGCATGTGTGATTATAGAGAGATCTGCAGGGAAAGGCCGGCGTTTTATATGCGAGTGAGCAAGCGAGATAAAAATAGCATGTTAGCCGTAAAATGGCACATGTGGAGCCGCAGCCGCCAGTCGCTTTACTCAAGTGTGCAATTATTTAATGAAATTCGCGAAACGGCCGCGCCGCCTTGCACGCCACTTGACATTATGGGTGATATGTTTTGACTGTATTTCAAATTTATGAATGGCATTAAGCTGCACTAGTGGCACATATGTATGTATGTATGCAGCCTTTGACTTCGCTGCAAAATGACAACGTGAGGCATAAAACCAGAAATGAAACGACAGTGAAAGGATGTGCTTTTGCAATAAGAACCTCAAAAATAAAATTGGCGAGAAGAGAGGGTAGAAATATGAATAAAAAGACAAGTAAAAATGTTAGCATAGGTGGCACCGAAGCTGAACACCCTTCCCAAATACAAAACATGCCTTACAAGAACTTAATTTCAATCGGTCAGTTTGTATGACAGCTACATATGTATATGGTATAGAGAGTCGATCTGAACAATTTCTTCGGAGATCGAATTGTGGTCTTAGACATTAACCCATGCCATATTTCGTGAAGATATCTCGTTAAATGAAGTTTTGCTTTTGCGCACAAGCGCTTCATTCCGATCGCTCAGTTTGTATAGCATCTATATGCTATAGTGCTCCGATATTGGCGGTTGCGACAAGTGAGCAGCTTCTTGTTGAGGAAATAGCATATGCAGATTTTTAGATCGATATCTCTCAACCTGAAGAACTAGTTCGCGCATATACAGACAGACGAATATGGCTGAATCTTAAACTTGCAGCAGAATTGGAAAATTATTTTGTAGCAAATGATACTGATGCCGAACGAGCACGAATTTTTCAAAAAGAATTGAGTCTCTGCATGTTAAGATATAAAGAACTACATCGGAATTTATTGGGTCCAAAAAGAAGCATTCAAACAAAATTAACTGAATTTATGGTGCAAACTCAGTCGGAGATGCTAAGTCAATCAGAACATCAATCCATAGTTCTTACTATTGATTCTGATACAAATTCTAGTGATATCAGTGCCGGCCATCAAAATAAGCGGCTAAGGATAATTTAAACTACGGATAATGACAGTGATTAAACAGCATTCAACGGTTTTTTCAATAAATCTACCTATTTTCTATTTTCTTCTCTTTTATATATGGTTTTTGTTTTGTATTTTTTATTTTGTTATGAATGAATAAATCATAAGTCTGAAATTTGAAACTTATTGTATTGTTTCTCAATATTTTTTTGCGCGTATATTTTGTTATAAGCGATATTTTTTATATTCGGATCCAATTCGTCAGTTAATATTGGAAAACTAACCATTTTTACGCAGAACCAAAAATCCCGTAAAAAAAGGACTGAGTGTATGTATGTATTTTAGGTTTAATCACGCGCTTCACTCAACTTATGGTCAACATAATTGGCCTGCTGTGCGTAGATACTATTCGCAACACCATCACCCATCGTGAGACCCAATATTTATTACTATTTATCGACCAAATAGACCACGTGCTGGACGCACAGTGATGAAAATATAGCAGCCTTAGCTAAGAGTGTACATGAAGTCTGTGGAGAGTCTTCGGCCTGAGGTATGGAACGACTTGGCGAATTTTACGTCGAGCTTTTAAACTGAAAGCGTACAAATTACTTGCTTGTGCAAGAACTGGAGTCGCTCGACTTTCCCAAGCGATATCGCTTAGCTCTATGGACTCTTGAGAAGTTGCAAATGCAGTTTTAGAGGAAAATTTGTTCAGCGATGGCTCAGTGGGTATGTAAACATGCAACATTACCACATTTGGGACGAAGAGCAACCTGAAGAGATTCAAGAGCTGCCATTTCATTCAGAAAACACAATGGTTTGGTGATCGCGACATGATAGCCGACTATTTGACTCCTGAAATTGAGAAAAAGCTTCGGTGAGCACATAATTTCACGTTTTGAGCCGGTCGATTGACCACCAATATCACACCGTTAGAATTTTTTTATGGGTATATGTAAAGTCCAAAATCTAAGCGGACAATCCCTCTTCGATTCAGGCCATGGAGCAAAAAATCATGCGTTTGATTTGCCATAACTGGCACTGTGGAAATGCTCAAACGAGTCATCGAATATTGGACTCAGCGGATGGATCATCTGAGACGTAGTCGCAGCCAACATTTGAAAAAATGCCAAAAAAAATTCAAAAAATAAATGCCAAATAATGTTCTTTCGAATAATAATAAGCATTCCCCATCAAAGTTTAAGTTTCTGTGTTCTTTCTTTAAAAGGGTAGCGAACCTCGAAATGGATCACGCTTTAAAAGGGATCAAGTAAAATATATTGTTTTAGATTATAAGGATTATGGAGATATTAAATTTAGTTATATAATGGAATTTTTGCAAAAAAGTCAAAGCCGAATATTATGCTAGCGACTTGTATAAGCTTTTACAGATCTATGTCGAAGCTATGCATTTCATATCAGCACAAGTAGTCACCACTCTGTACTCACACAGCAATTATTTAATTAAAATTATTGCAACTGTCATTTATCAAATCAATTTGCATAGTTTATTTCATTACAGCAAACTTAACCTCATTACGCGTGAACCACAGTTCTTGCCTTGAACTACAACACAGCTTTCAGAGCAAGCACAAGTATTTTTTGCAACAAACGCTCTCCGTTCTCCTTGCAGCCGTGGACAAAATACAAATTACGGTACAACTTGCAGTTTGTGTAAACTTTGTTTTGTCGGTCGACTCGTTGCATGACCGCAAATATTGAATGTTGGCAGTGCCAGCGCTCTCGAAGCGAAAAAGTTAGTACGAGCAGCACGGTTATGTAAGAAAGTGCTGGTGCAACAAACAACAAATTTGTCAGCTGACAAAAATGGGGTTGCGTGTCCCTGCTGCTTTGCTGCTCTGCTCTGCTGCGCTTTTCGGTCAAATGTGTTAAATGACATCGTGTCCTTGCGCAATTCGGAAATGCACTGGCATGTTTTACAACCAGTAAATATAGAATGCAAGCACATTTGTTATGGACTAACCGCTGTTGACATGTGATCACAGAAGATGGTTGGGTGCAAGCAAAAATTGCTTGTCAGCAGAAAATGGAGAACAAATGGCAAAAGAGTAGACCAAAAAGTGTCTGTGTGTAGTTTGAGGAACGTAAGGTTATGGGTTAAATAAAAAATAATAAAAATATTAAATATTTTTTCGTTTATTCAAATAGGCTTTAATAAAGAGAAGACTCTTCTACTTAACGCTCTTTTTAAGAAATAAAACACTTCTTCGAAGGCTCACTTCCTTGCCAAGTCCGATAAAAATACATATTTTGACTAAAAAATCGAGTTGTAGTTTCAAAATTTATTGGATTTTCATGCTAATAAAGTGATAAATTGGTACCTGTTTAAATTATAGAGAATTACCAAACTAAAAAGTGTTGGAAAACGCATTTCCTAAGATAATTTCCCAGAAGTGCAAGCGCGTTCGTTAACGAGTCGTAAAATTGTTCAATCGGCCATAATTACGAGTCAGGCAGGCCCAGGAGAATCCAGCAGATTTATTAGTACCATTATCGATTGACACGACAAAAATCATAAAACTTGATTTAATACACAATTCAATGCAAATGAAGCGAATAAGACGCATATTCCAAACAAGCAATGAAGTAACTCAAAGTGATTGCAACCAACGGTTGAAGTGTGAGTGGGGGAGAGGATGCGGTCAAGCCAAATAAATGAATTGCTCATCAAAATTTCTAGGCACGTTGCCATTGCACTGTAGTTTGCTGTCGGTTTTACCGTGCCTTAACTGCGATTCCGTTGAAATGGACACAGGGGAAATGGTGTAGGGCCTTTAGGGACGACGAAGAGGGGCACTTGCGCATTGTGAGCGTATAATCAACGAGAGGGAAGTATGGAGTCGATAAGGAAGCAAGATAAAAACGTATTTATGTCATTTATCATATATACAAACGATAAATAAAATAATACGATATATGCCGGTGCGGTGGGTGAGCATAAATACGCACAAATATGGAAGAATGGAGTTTATGAAGTAAGTGGAGAAACGAACAGGCGATTTATTATTTTATTTTATTTTAACTGAGAATTTATTAAATAAAACCAATGTTATAACTGGTAAAGCGATTTTCCACTCTTCACTGTTGCCTACATTTCGGCGCGGAGATAATAATGTAGGAGAAAGTATCAACCGATTTCAAACTTTAAAAATCAAACCAAAAATTTCAGAAAAAATTCGCAGGATACCAGAAAAGCATGTTCAAGAATTCTTCAAGCGAATACAAGCCCAAAACGCTTGCTGGGTAAACAGCAAAGACAATAACAATCTGTAGAGCAAGCAGAACGTAAAAACAAAGCAAATTAAAAGCAGAGCAATTAAATTACGTAAGTGGCAACAATATTCGAAATTGTGCGAAAATTCATGGGCAATGAAAAAAGAAATGGTAATCAAAATAAACAGAAGCAAAGTGGTTTAAAAGTAGGCAATGAGTAAAAATAAATTAAAAAATTGAGGGAAATTGCATAAATATAGACGTCAATGACGGCGCCAGCACTTATTAGCGACACGAGAAATAATATTTATAAAATGGATGACGTGGCAAGATATGAAATTAAAAATCAACACATTACACGAGTGTGTACATTCTGAGTAAGGACTACTTGTTTCAACCAACAATAGCAAATGAATGAACATATACTTAAATAGCTTACAAGTACAGGGTGTTTTGTAGGGGAGAAATGAAAAAAGAAGAAGAAAACGTTAACTTCGGTTACACAGAAGCTATAATATCCTTCACAAATACAGAGATTCCTTACAAGCACTTTGATCGGTCCGTTTGCATTGCAACTTTATGCTACAGTGGCTCCCTCTGAATAGTTACTTCAGAGATTGCCAAATTTTGTGAAAGTAACTAAAATTGTGGCGTTGCACTGCGACCTACGGCCCATTGTGCTCTCTCCTATATCACATATGGTCAGAAAGGTACACACCCTGAACAATTCCAGGAGCCTGCTGGGCGCGGTTGAGGTGATGTGTCACTGTCCACGTAGATGGAACCTACGGCCTTAAGCCTGCTTCTGCAAATCCAAAATCAGGTGTCTTGGAGTTTCCGCGGAATTTGTCTCTACCGTCTACCTTTTTATACCCCAGTACCCAGATTATGTGTATCCGGTTGCACACAGGCGGTTCAATCTTCCTATACAGGTACACTCCTCCACTAAACGCAATTTAACCCTATAAGCTGAGATTTTACCTGAAGCGTTCATTTGTTGAGGCTTTGTCGAAACCATCTGCTGCCATTAGCAGCATCGTATGTTTCGCTACCTGTTTGATCCCAAGATGCAGGGATGTGAGCTCCAGCATGCCTTCAAGCGCAAGTGCGCATTGCACCTGAAGCGCAGACACAAGCTAGCCTTTGCAGCTTCGATAGTGACATGGAGTGGTTGTTTGGGCATCTAAGGTCTTACGATCATGGTATACAGCCATCTCATGATATTTGGCTTGCAGCTACCGGATTTGCCATCTAGGCGTCTGCATAATATAAGTGCCTTTGGACAGTGTTAAATCCACATGCCTACTCCACCGTAGGGTTGAGTCTAATGTAAGGCTAAAGAATTTGACCTCTGTCGACGCCTCCAACTTCCTGACACCGAGTGTTAGGGTCCCGGAAGATATCTTCGCTTAGTAAAAGCTTACCGTACTGTACCATCCCTTTGCTAGACTTAAGCCCATTTGAACTATGTCGCAGAGAGTGTTCTCAAATTGACCTCGAGCCATTATGACAATGTCAACGGCGTACCCCTGGCATAGGATCCCACTGCTGGTGAGCAACTCAAGGAGCTCACCTACTACTACATAGGTTTGATAACAGGGGAAAAGAACTACACCCACGTAGTACCAAGCCCTCCCGTTCCTTTTCTACAGTGCCTTGTTCTCACTTGCGTGGGAATAGGAACAGACAGATGGACATGGCTAAATCAACTCAGCTCGTTACGCTGAACCCTTTCCTGGGTATTAAGACATGTAAAATGTATGTGCTAAATGATTTTAATTGGAAAAAATTTCAAAATTGGACTGCCAAGATGATATTCACAATAGCAGTTGTCATATTCCCAAAATTATGTTTAAAATCTTGAAACCATAAATAAAGAAAAAATAATACTCTATATACAGGCATAAGAGAAGTTCTATTCCTCTGAAAGACGCACCATTCACATGTTCATATATTTATTCTCACTCCAGCGCAAATCAACCTGTCTGCTGATGGAACACGTAGGATAATATAAATAATTTCAACAAAAATAAGCATGCGCAAAAAGTGTAGCATACTTTTCGGATTGCCTGCAATAATACGCGCGCAAGCAGTCATTTATGGTCTACATAATGAGGCCAGCCATAGTTTTGGGTGCATTTTCGGCAACAAAAAGAGATAAAATTTACATGCATGTCGCGTTACAACTTCACAGGAACATCTCACTTTGTACGATTATACAGATGTTGATTTGAGTGGAACTGGATGATGCCGCTGCTACGCATACTTTGCATAATTTAACGTCCGCCGTATGCATTTTAACACAATCTTTTAAAAATGGCTTAACATTACCATAAATGCAATAAAGTCACAATTTTTTCACCACACTTTATTTTCAGTATTGTTGGTTGCCCGAAAGGATTTGGGTAAACACAGACGACAGTATGCCGACATAATCGGCTATGAGTATGCAGTGGCTCACAGGCAGTAAGAGACACGAAATACAACTTCGGGCCATTAATAAATAAATATGAGTGCACGAAGTTGGGTGAGTCGGTAATACAAGCTTTTGAAAAATTAATGTACATAAATCTCGCGAAAAAGTGAGTAATACCAACACATATATATATTATTTTATATACATATATGTGGTATATGTAAGTGTAGCCTCAGCAGTGGACAATTTGGGTTGAACGCTTTGACCCTCGTCGTCGGAATTCCATTTAAATTACATACTCCACTGCATACCCACACTTAAGGGTATGTACAGCTGCACTCGGCTGCCTTTAACGTGTGTGCAACTTGGTCTCACCATGTAATTGAAGATGGCTGGGTGTCGGTGGCTGTGCAACGGATATCCTTCGGGGCATCCTATTTGGCCACTCATGTCATATTTGCGCCATGATTTATTTATGTTAATCCTTCGAGTTAGTCGCGTAGGTGGCATCGTATGACATGAAGGCTGTATACTGCTTACGTACCCAGAGGTCCTCCGGCGCCAGTTTTCGCACATGCTCACACACACACTTTTAATGAACACATTCCGCTACGAAAAGGACATTAATTGCGAAAAAAAGCTGTAAAAATATTTAATGTTTTCAATATGATGTTGTTAAGTCAGGTGAATGCTCAACTGAGTGAATTTAATTAAAAACAAATATTTATTCAGCAACTTTTTAAAAGGAAAGCTGTCAGCAATAATCGTGATGGCGTGAAAGCACGCAATTGCACAATGAGCGAGTAAATCGATATTGCGAAAGGAATTCAAAAATATTACCGCATCACATAAAATTTTCCTCAATAATGACCTAGGAAATATTGGAAATACCGGAGAGGCGATTATGTAAACAAAACAAGAAAAAACATTGACTTTGGCTGCACCGAAGCCTAATACCGTTCACATGCGCATTTTCATAGTATAGATGGTATAAAAGGATATTTTTCTTGATTGTTCTCTGATCCATAGTTTAATGAAAGCTATGCGCTATAGCGGGCCGATCTGAACAATTTCTTTGGAAATTGTAGTATTGCCTGAGATAATAATCTATGCCAAATTTCGTGACGATACCTTGTCAAATACAACAGTTTTCCATACATGTACTGGAGTTGGTCAGTTTAAATGGCAGCTATAGTATATGCCATAAATGAACGATCTGAAAAATATCTTCAGAGGTTGTAGCGATAACTTGAATAATAATCTATGATAAATTTTGAGATGATATCTTGTCAATTAAAAAAATTTTACGGACGAGGACAGGAGTTGGATCGGTCAGTTTGAATGAATTATGAATCTGAAGTCGGAACTGTCCAAAACTCTAGCGAATGGTGCTCTAAAAATGAGACGAAATCGAAAAAACCAAAATTTGCTGAAAGCACTGAAGGCCATGCCAGCTGAGGTTAACAAGTGTATAGAAAATTAGATTAAGCTTTCTCATGCTTATATTAGCTCATCTTCAAGGCAATAGTAAGAGTTGTATTAAAATAAGTAAAAATCAAACTTTTTATTATTGTCATTCCGGGTCATATTTGATCAGCTGGTATGTTACACGATATTCACTTTATAAACTTAAAGTCTTTTAATACAAATAAATGCTGTAAGTCATCAATGCCTCAGCGATTTCTAGATGGCGCAGTTGCTTTAAAAGCATCCTCGAAGAGTTTATTCTTTTTTAGGATTTTTTAACCCATGAGCTTTTCCTGCTGTTATCTCGGGACACATGCATAAACTTTTAAAGTAAAGTAAAGCAAGTGAGAAGAATGCACTAACATCATGAGGCCTTCAGAAAAGAAAATATGTATAGCCTACGAGATTTACGTGCCCCCAATACCCGCAAAATAGCTTATCTGCTTTTATAGATACATTGCTAATTATCACGAAAACTTTCATAAATAAATAATAATCACATATGTAAATATTCAAGGAGGAAACAAAGATAATCGCGCTGCTGTTTCGCCCCGTTCACGGCACAAATCCCGGGCAGAGAAGCCATTATTAACTGCTGCATTGTCTTTTAACGCTTGTTTGCCATGCGATAACAGTAAAATAATACAATAGTGCAATATCCGAGTGTGTACATTTATTTATAGATTTATCACATTTCGCAACGACGATAAGCGCTTTGTCAGACACACTCGCATACTCAGATTGTGTCAATATTTTATTGTTCACGTATGTTTAATTATTCCCGAAAACCGCAGCAGCATCCGCAAGAAATTAATTAAGTTTTCCGCATGCGTACAAACATAGAGACAGTTCTGGAATTTTCCTGTCATCACTCAATATTCGCAACATTGCATCAGGAAATGAAAAGCATCAGGACAGCCAGGTTGTGCGAAGGCGGTGGTGGCGGTGATGGCGATGATGTCACAATTCCATCACCGAGGCGGCCAAGTTCATTAAGCTTTATTGTTTATGCCGCGTGCGGATGGCGTAGCAAGCGAGTGTTGATGGCATTGATGGCGCCATTATTAACAGCCCGGCCGTCACTGAGCTCGTATTTGTTTGACAATCAAACCGATGATATTAATAAAATCACTGGAGCAGCGATAATTGCATTTTGACTGTGACTATGCTGAGTGTGGTTTCATGTTGCAAGTGTGTGGCAAACCGAAATTTTGCTTGCTTTGCGGGGGGTATGAAAAGCTTCACATTGGCATGGCAATTCATGCGGGAGATTTTTACGAGCAAACTCTAAAGATTTGTGGTGTAATTTAGACGTTGAAAATGAGCTCATCGGCGTTAAATTGAAATTTATTTCCTTTTGAACTTACAGTCACGAGGGAATACTTTTTATTGCAAATCTGACAGCTGTCAGAATAATTTATTGTAAGTATGTTGTAAATGTTTACGTACCTGCAAAGAGAAGATAAAATCTTTATTTTATTGATGTAAATTAAGCGCATTTAAAAGCTAAATTATTATAGAACTTTTTTAATTTCGTTTGCATGTTCCCTTATCTTATACAAAGATTGGTCAGAGTCGTCACGCAAACAAGCGTCAAATTTGACACTTCCTAGCTGACACTGACAAGTGTTGACATTTCAATGCGATGCGTGTAATTTTGTAAACTGATAAAAACAATTGCAAGAGCGGCGAATGGAGAATGGCGAAAGTGAAACTTCACGAGAAGGGCGGCTGAAGAGGCATTAATTACGCTTATCAGTGTGTAAATATGTGAAATGTGAGTGGGAGGCAATAAAAATGCAGCTTACTTGGTAAACAACAGCAACGGGCAACTGCCGAACGCCGCGACACAGTAGGAATTTTACAAAAACCGGAACAAAAGAACTTTATCAAACATAATTGCGGGTTTTTACTTTGCATGCAGTGACAGCAGACTTGCGAAACACAGAAATATAAATATAAAGCATTTGACTCTGTAAAAAATGTTTTGCACATTTCCTGCTGGGGCGCACGCGGCTCAACTTGTGACTCGACTAAAATGTCAGCAGTCATAACAGCGCCGATAACCATCGCTTGGTGTGTAAATAAGCAAATTGGCACATAAAAAACAGTCAGTGGCCGCAGCGGCAGCATAAATGGTGATAAAAAAGAAAACAAAATATAATTAAATGCAATGAATAATAACACCTGTAAACAACAAAGCTGCTGCGGCCTGACAGCTGTCATTGTGCAAAAACTAAGTGCGGAAGGAAGTGAGCTGGGTGTGGCAATAGCGCACGTTTAACACTTACATACACACGTACAGAAATTATCAGCTAAATGAGCTGTTTATGATGGTGCAAAAATGTACAGAGTCCGGTGTGATAATGGCGGGGCTAATAGGGGAAGCGGAGTGAATTTTCCATTCAAAATTATATACGTACATAAAATAATATAATTCCATATAAAATGAAAAAATCGCTGTTGGAAGATGCTGACTTCACTTAACTTTCGATAGGTATCGACTGCCGTCTTCTCCATAAAACTTTACGCTATTCAGCTGATCTAGCTGTCGAAAGGTTAAAGGGCTTTTAGCGAAAACTTTTATTGACCTAAGAAACTGAAACTTCTGAAGGACCACTTATTCGAAAATTTTCGATTTTATAAGAAAATTTTATAGAATTTTGTCGATAGAATGTCAAATTTTCGTCAAAGAATGTATTTAGAAACAGGGAGGCAATAGTTATATGAGATATGGCTGCCGGGAAGCGGTTTTCTGACCATAAAAGTGTTCTGAGAAACGAAATTGCTGAACAGATTGCCAAAAGTGTTTGTCATCAGCTTCACTACCGAACGAATCCAGAAAATATGCAGGTCACGGATACTTCAGAGAGTAAATACATGGGTATGGCCATGACAATGGAGTTAATTGCTGTTTCTGTGGGAGCTGTAGCGAAAATGCGGAGCATATATTTTTCTACTGCCCGAGCGGCAGAGCGGCCGGACTGGAGAAGGAAGTGGCGGGCCGAATATATGTTGCAAACGAGACAAGCATTGTATACCATGGAGAGGACGACAGCTCTGAAGAGCTACTAATTACTACTAATTAGTATTCCATATATTGCTTTCCATATGCAATATGGAGTCTCCACAGGCAATAGGCACGGCAATACAGTTAGTATAACATAAATTTTATCCTGTCGAGATGCCCCGTAAGGATTTCATCAACCACTTTCAAATGTCTACTTTGCTATCAGCAACATTCTTAACATCAAATATGCCTTTTAAACACAGTATGTCTTTTTATCCGCTACCTCTCACTTTTGGTCAATCAGATCTTGTCGAACATTAGCCGTTGAGCGGCTTCTTTGCAAATGCTCTTAACTCTGCAGCTGACCGGTAGCGAAAGTATAAAATCTCGTTCCATCGCAACTTTCGCATGAGCTACAACCAATCGTAGCCACAAATTCAATTTGCATCCTCAAATCGAAAATAGCGCCATAATTCGCCGGCTAAAGAGTGCCAAACGTGTGATTATCCGACACTTTTCCACACAAACAAAAATATTGGAAAAATCTTTTGCATATTACTTTTGCACCGATGCAAATGGAAAAGTCGTAAAAAGAAAAAATTAGCGCAAAAATACCGGTTCTACATTTATAGGTCAGCAAAACTGGCGGTGGAATCGTTGCAATGAACAAATAAAGCGAGTGCATACGTGCTTGTATATATATTGTAGATCTAGCGGTGCTTTATTTCGCCTTTTATGTGCACAGAGTCGAGGTTGCCTCTGCCAAGCGAGAGGACAAAGTTGAGTCAAGCCTGGTTGAAGTGAGTGTTTAGCGCTTCTTAAATGTCTATACAAGTATGCCGAATGCACGAAGTTGAACCTGCTCACATATATATATATACATAGATAGCCAAATATATTGATCAGAATAGTGTATAAGTGGGGCTAATGCAAAGTGACAGCTATTGCACCGAAAGGAGGTTATTAGATGAAAGGCAAGAATGAAAAATTTAAATTTTTCAATGGAATAAGAGTTGAAAACTTAAGAAAAAAGTTGAATTGTTGAAAGTGGTGTAAAGAATGGCAACTAAAGTTCAGATAAAATACTACAGGAAGGCAAAACTATAATCCGATAGTGAATTCAGTAGACGATTTTTGCTAATACGATTGGATTGCATTAATAACAAAAATAAAATCATTTAAGCTGAAAACAAACAGAATTTAGATTATAAAATCATTCAGGATTATAAAGAAGACCAACATTTTCTTTAAGACGGATCATCAAGGACGTACATAGCGAAATTAGACCCAGGTCTAACTCTGGATCAGGATACCACTCTGCTGTAGAAGCAGTATGTTGATCTGACCAAGGTCAAAGCTATGAAGGCGCTTATGCTGTGCAATCGGCTTGCTGGTAGATCCTGGACCTAGTTCGCGTTGGAGTTTGAAACACCAGAATACCTGCTAATTGACTGCACAGCAGTTTGTAGACGCAGGATAAAGGCGCTTTGATCCATGTTTCCAAATAGGGATCACAGCGCCCAATAACACCTAGCAGTATATTGGAATTTATCAATTTGCTGAGGCTAGTTGAGACGTTGTGATTTAGGAGAGGTCACAATAAACCCTAGCTCGTGGTGCAATCCTCTTTTACTTATCTAATCGAAATATACCCAGGGTTTCTAAGGAGTTTCGAGCGAAGTATCAAATAAAAAAGGAATAAAAAGCAGGCAACTTCTGCAACTGATACAACCTTTGTTTATGTTCGGCTGAAATTGATGATCGTGAGAGACGCCCATGCAACTGTGTTAATAACGATAATATCGAAAAAGCTAAGGATACAAAACTTGGATGTAGATATCTCTTATGGATCGCTGCGTACAATGAATTATAATTGGAACGTTAAGCAAAATTGGCTTGAATTGGAAAAGTGGGGATGCTTTTATTGGTTCAAGAGACTATTTTGAAGGCGATAATAAAGATTTGTATGAAAATCCGTGAAAATGAAACTTCATTTTATGAAATTTCTCGAAAATTTGGTTTCCACTGTAAACTAATTACCGTTAATTTTTTTTTTATTTTAGTTTGTGTTTAATCCAATGAACACAGAATACCAAACAAGTAATACACATTTTCAGTCTCCGAATTCGCGACTACACGCACAAAGCACCGTCCTCAAGCCACTTCATGTTATTTCTTTGTGTTTACGAGTGCCTCTCTTCAACTTCTAATGGCACATTTTAACTACAAAGCGTTTCGAGTAATTATTTTTACGGCCTCATCTGCGCATATTACTGCAATTAATAATGCCTAACATTTAATTATGGGCATTTTTTACATACCATTATTTATCTTACTTGAAATTTGTGATGTAAAAGTAAAGGAAATGAAATAAAAGTGCCGTCATCAGCTACAACAATGAGAGCTTATGCTAATAGAATTATTACAACGTGGATTTCAAACGCGGCGCCGCTTTATCATCTTAATTTACGTTAAGTGCATGGACGGCCGAGGCTGATAGCGTGAATAATGGTTCCACTGCTACTTCAGTTATGAGTTCGTCACAATTCAACCAAATTCGAAGTTAAGAAAGAGAAATTAATTCCAAATTGGACGCAGTGACAACATGCAAACAGAAATTCTAGTCGGCAGGAAATCCAAAGTAAAATTATCTGACCGTGTAACAAAGACAAATGAAGTTGCTTCACTTGATGATGGATATGTTTTATGTTGTCTGTCTGAATCTAGAATTTAGAAAAAAAATAGCTAAGGCAATTGAAAGCACAGATTCCGTGCCTATGTTTTGGGCACACCTCAATCAGTATCGACAAAGAGGTTCACATTTTTATCTTCGAACAGCCTAGTGACTCTTGTGAGCTTCTTCGACAGACACTTTTGACAGAATGAAATAGTGAAGACTGGATCTTAATGTCGCAGTCGATGGCATTAAATTTCTGACTGATAACAACGTTAAGATTTTTGGTGTTACATTCCACAGCCTGTATTCTCCAACTCTGCTGACGACGGTGATAATTGCCAAAACACAGATCCGCAACAGAAAGGTCGCTAGTCGTAAGTGAAGTCTGGTGAAAAGCCAATGAAACATTGTTAGTAACTTATGAGGCAATCGGTCGGCAGCTCATTAACAACGAAGCTCGGATATATGGTGGAATGCAGACGAAGAAGCTTTAGACGTGCCATAGTACTGCAGTCCATACGATAACAGAATAACTCTTAATGTCTTCCGTCATACATCTCCTACTCCTCTTCAAGCTGCTTCTGCTGGATATTTTCGCAGAAACAACCTCGTCTCCTTTAAGCTGAACCGTCTTTCAAAAGCATTAAGATGTAATTTCATGATTACGTCGGCCAGTTGACAGACGCAACTAACTTCAGACACGCACTGTCCACCATTCACAGTTGAGCCAACAACGTCTTCACCGAATCCCTCCCAGTGAATGGGGTACTTGGAATCAAATCATCACCCACAGAGCTCGGGTTGCCACGCGAATCCAGAGTTCCCTTGCGAATCCCTTGCGCAAATTCGTTCTGGATTTTTTAGCAGGTTAAACTCTCATCTATCCAGAATCGACACCGACTTACAAATATATTTCATAGCACAACTCTAACCCCCTCTTTGTGTACCCAGTGAATCCCATCCATCTTACACTCATTTAACTATGACCCGACCCCGCCGAAACAACACGTTTTCTGGGCCTACCGTTAGATGATTTCGATGACAACTTGCGCCTTATGACTCAAATCGCATTTTGATGACAATTAAAACAACAACCTACTTGGACGGTGGTTTTATACCCATATTTGTAAAAGATTTGACTAGTTATTAGTGTATCAAAAGAAACCGTTTGCACCACCACAAATCAATCAACGTGTAGAAACCGCTTACGCGAGCTTATAGCCGAGTTAATAACAGCGCAATAATTGTAGATTCAAGCGAAACCATATCCTTCTCCACCTTGTCTTTTACAAAGGTGGGTACTGCATTAAATACTTTCGAAGCTGGAGTGTTTTCCATCCATGCCGGCGTAACCACTGTCTCTTAATTCGCTGAACTACGTCAATGTCTTCATATATCTAACTCATACAGCTCATCGTTCCATCGACTGCAGTATTCGCCGTTGAAAATGCGCAAAGGATCATAAATCTTCCGCAGAACCTTTCTCTCGAAAACTCGTAACGTCGACTCCTCAGATGTTGTCATCTTACATGCTTCTTCACCATATGCAGGACGGGCGTGTGAGTGACTACAATTAGGTTTTTTTGTCGAGAGAGGATCTTACTTTCCAATTGCCTACTCAGTCCGAACAGACCGATGTTACTTGTTGGCAAGAGTTTTTCTGGGTTGGATTTCCAGGCTGACATTGTTAGTGGTGTTGATACTGGCTCCAAGATAGACGGAATTATCTACGACTTCACGATGTTATGACTGTCAACAGTGACTGTTTCTTTGATTGACAGGAAAAAATACGAATGTGTATATACTTGTATAACTTCTAAAAATAGACTAGTGACCTTCATTCTACTTTACAGGCCAATTTGTAATTACATTGCCTACCAATTGAAAACAATATTACGCTACGAATATAAACATTCAGACGATCCATTAGCGCACTCAATCATCGGCCAACGACTTTACGCCTGCCATTAAATTAAAAATTATTACGCCCGTAATGCCGTACAATATTTGACGATGTTTTCGTGATTGCTGAAAATCGATCAGCAGTTCGAAGTTCGAGCAGATCAAATGATAAATAGTTATGCAAGAAATAACTGACAGCATAATAAAGCTACTGTTTGTCTACATTGCCTGGCGAACCAGCAGCGAAATGAAATGAACGATTAGTTGCCAGCGATTATATGGAGGAAAAGTGTGTGCCACAGCGAGCGCCGACTTTAGGTCTCATGTGCCCATAACTGCATACCTTCCAGTCATACAGGGTGTGCCTGGAACCATTTTGTTTTCACTGCTTTTCAAGCATTTTGTTTCTTGCTCAATCATTGTCTTATAATTACGCTGAAGGCAGCTTGGAAAAAAAAGAAGCAATGGCAGAATAATTATAAAAAATACTGCAAACGACTAGAAAAACGAGCACAAAACATTAAACCAGCTAATCGTTGAAAAGTAAATTGAACCTTAATGGAAAAACAATATGCGCGCAACAATAAGGCAACCATGAAAAAGGGGTCAGTCAAAGCTTTTAGTTGCTCGCCACCTCTAAGTGCGTCGCGCCTCGCACTGAAAGGGAAAAGCTTGTGTTTCGGTTTGAGCATTTACTGGGTTGTTAGATAAGTAATTTCGTATTTTTAGTGGAATTTATACACGATTAGTGAGTAAGTCATGTTGTGGAATTTGTTCCAATATTTTTTACCAGTTTTCGGGCAAGAGATTGATTCCGCGCTCATAAAATTTTTGATTCTTGCCGACAAAAAAACTGATCGATGTTGGTTTTGAGGTCCTGACCTGGAGAAGGTTCTCCCATTTTAAAAATTTTGCAGTGAAGGTGCTAAGTCTGGAGAATATGCTGGGTGTGTTAGCACATCCCATTCAAGCTGCAAAAAGCTGGTGGTGAGTCATCACAATTGTATGCGGTCTCGCATTGTTCTCGTGGAACACTACACCTTTTCAGTTGATCTATTCTGGTTTTTTTGTTTTAACGGATCACTCAATTTGTCTAGCTGATCACAATACACTTCAGAATTAATTCATGTAGATAACCAACTTTTCTTCTGGAATAACATTAGGGACAACTTTTCAAGCTTCCAAATAAATCCTAGCCGTTTCAGGTGCTTGTAAACTGTCGCTATAGCTATTGTTGCTATTAGACAATTTGCATCGACCGACGATTGTATCCACATTGGGTTCAAAATGTCTTCCTCGAGATCGAAATTGCTAGAATGAAATTTTGCAAACCAACTTTGGCATTGGCAATCAGTCAACACATCTTCTCCGTACATATCACATAATTTTCGCCTTGCCCCGACTGTATCTTAACGTTTTTGATAGTAAAACAGTAAAATATGTCAAAAATGTTGTTTTCGATCTTTCATCTTTGATAAAAAAAAAAAATCAATAAGAACTGCTGCTGTCATCAAACGGAATTACTTAGTGAACGACCCAATATAAATTAGTTGATTTGGTTTAGCTCAGCTTCGCTTGAAACAAAGACAATTGTGAGTGACGGCTCATTAGGCGCCGAAGCAGTGCGGAATTCGGGCATGGCAGCGCGTCAAGTCGATGATGTGTTGAAATCTGATGGAAGTTTATGTAGAAATTTGATAAAGAAGTTGTAGTAGCACAAAATTTTTTGATATTTTGGGAAAAGCAAGCTTTGAATTGGTTTCTGAGAGCGAGAGTATTGAAGTCCAACTTATTTTTTTTTAAGAATGGCAAGTTCCGTTTCGCCATGGAGAGGAAAGAGGGGTAGTATTTAAGATAAATTAATGAGGGTACCTTTTTAGGTAAAATGCTCCAAAAAAAACAAAAACAATAAGGTTTTATGTATATAAATATGGAAATAAAAACACTAAACTAATGTGGTAGAAATATTTCTATATAAGTAGGTATGCTTTCGACTTATACCTAAATCGTTTTGTATGATGACGAAAGAGTAAAAACATACATAAATATGTATGTATGTATATAAATAAATTACTTAACAAAGTCGGCTTTGTTATGCTAATTGCCGGAATTTGTATACAAAATTACCAAACAAAAGCGACGGCAACTCAGCGAGGGGATGCAAGCGGCAATGGACATAGCAAATGCGAGCAAATTCAAAAGCGAATTTAATGACAACTTTGTTGCGAAAAACTACGAAGCGAACATTCAATTTGTTGTTGTTGTTTTTACGGTGGTAAACGGAGCATGCAAAAATTAGAATCAATTTAGTGGCATATTTTGCCTATCTTTCATGTTGCTCGTTTGAAAATATTTCATGTTGCGTCGTACTCTGACTAATTAAGTGAATTACAAGTGAAACGGAATGTCAAGGCTTTTGGCATTGCATTCTGTGCGGTTAGGAATTGAAATTAATTAAGCAATTATGATGAATTTAGGCAAAAATGTAAACCTCTTTGTGTTGATTTCGAAAAATATTAATTTGAGAGAAAAATATCAAAAAGAGCTATTAAGTAATTAAGTGTAATTGAAATTAAGTCACAAGATGTTGTATTTTTCTAAATCAGGTAAAAGGTTTACATTTAATTTGAGGTAAATTGAATATTTCTCTATTTGAGAAAATGAATTCAAAAAAATTTTGTCAGAAGTGGGATTCGAACCCACGCCCTCAGAGAGGACCAGAACGCTCCGAACACAACAACCTGCATTGCAGGCAAGTTTTCCACA
>NC_052500.1:83185839-83291836 GCF_016617805.1 Bactrocera tryoni | reverse complement strand
CGATGAGATTTTGCAAATTTTATGCGTTTTTTTTTTAAAAAAAGTTATCAAGCTCTTAAAAAATCACCCGATATAAAAAGATTAATTCAGATTCAAATTGAAGGATTTGTGTCATATATTGTTGTCATTTCCAGGGCAATTTTATAATGACACTTTCATAAAAATCCTTGTCCCCATTGGCAAAACAGGAACAGCCGATTTTCACAAGCTTCTCTTGAGGCAAAATTTCCACGAGTAAAAGACAGGACAGATAGCAATCACTTGATGCCAGGACCGAACTATAAGATGGAAACAAAAGAACACAGTTCGTCTCCTATTGGCCAAGAGTGGACGTTTATGGGTTATTTCTTACTTCACATGGTCGTATTGCTCCAGTAGAGAACCGAATTAAAAGTTTTTGTAAGACAAACTCTTGCTGATTGTCAACCACTGTAGCATGGACACTCTCTGAGCCAGCTCACCGTGATTCAACCATGACCGTTTTCGCTTGATTTTGTCGTAAGTGAACCACTTTCCATTTCCTATAAACATCCGCTTCAAAAATGGATCATTTGAGTTTCGATTCAGCAGTGATTTGTTGGTGGAAATTCGTTCCATTTTTTGCCTTTGCTCAATATATTCGAAAATTTGTTTATGAGTGCCTCTTTGACATCAAAATTACCAAAACCGATGACACCCAAATTGCCCTTATTGGCTGTTAGAGTATCATAACCACTAAAACTGTTCACCGCATGGGTTGCGTTTTCTCCTTTATCGAACAAAAACTATAAAAGATGATATACTTTTTGAGGTATGTTCTAACTATACCGTGCAAAGCAATTAAAAATTTGTCTAAAGATATATTTTCGCACAAAGTCTTAGCTTTCGAATCCGATTGCATTTACAAAACATGATGAAGAGAACATTAAAGTCAACTATAAGAAAAATAAAGGTCTTCTTTTTAACCTCCTATACGTACCTAATATAAAATTCGAACAACAATCAACTATTAAACTTAATTTTTAGGGTTAAGCATTTTTAGAATTTTCTTCACTCAAAAGTGTCTAAACGCCAGAAAAAATCTCCACTCTCTGCGCGCGATATTACCTATACTTTGCACAGACTAATTGACACACATCCAGCGTTAGTAGGAAAATTCGAAAGCCTGGAAATATATTCGTACTCCTAGCAGCCGCGCACAGCCGCGTGCAAACCGAGAGTTTTCCACTCCAATAAGCGCAATATTCCTTTCATTGTTTTTTTTTTCTGCAAACAACTTTCATATGTGCATGTATGTGTTGGTTGTCCGTGTGTGTGTGTATACATATTGGGCTCCGCCGGAAATTGGGTTAGCGATGCAAATTGGTCAGCCGACCACACCAATACGTACCAGCAACAAGCAACAAGCAACATGTACATGAAACTTAACGAAAAAAATACCAGAAAAGTGGACGAAATATTCACTTGAAAATGCTTTCCAACCGTGTTTGTTGTTCTTTTTGCTCCACCACAATGTTATGGCCGTAGTCTTGAACATTGAAGAGCATGCTCGGTATCGCACATTCGTTCACTCACTGCGTTTTTTACTTGCTCTCTTTCTTCCCCTGCCTCTCCTTCTCTCAGAGTTTATTGTGAATTTTAACGCACTCCATGAATGCCGCTAAAGCCGCGCTGGTCATCTATAATTCTGTAATTCGATTAATGAAGCGTATCGCAATCAGCACCGTTGCTGTCTCAATTTGATTGACTACCGCCAGAGAAGCATTACTACTGGCAGTGCTGGGATAGCGAAGTGGCAAGTGTGGTGCGCGCGGAGATTCGCGGAAGTTAAGCTTAATGGCTCGTTTGCTACGGCGATTCGTTCATGCAGGGGGAAATTCGTGGCTTTCTATGTGAGGGTGATTTTCAGCTATTCATAGTTTTTTGTGGTGTCGCTTAAAATATGTTCGGTTTTAAAATTCTTTTTTCCGCTTGATTTTCGGTATTATTTTTTAATATCTTTTGTTCAGGATGACTGAAAATTAGCGCGACTTTAGATTTTAAGTAAGCAGATTGCTACTGTTATTTTGAGACAATTTTATTCATTGCTTGTCACTATACCAAATTATAGGAAAAACAATATTTTTCATAATAATTTTTAATTATTTTTGTACTTTCAGGATGAGAAGAATCAGTTGCTCGTCACGAATGTTTGGCTGAAATTGGTAAGTTGTAACGAATATGTTTTCTATAGTACATAGTAGCTTATAATCAAACTCATTAGTATTAATTTCACTTCACTTCAGCATTTTCCAATACATTTTAGTTTTATGTAGCATTAAAATATCCTTAAATACCATTTTTTTTAATTATCTATGATTTTTATGCATTAATGTGGCTAAATTTCATTTATGCAACGTTAAAACTTGTACTTTAAAGCACGTGTGGTTGTGGTCTTACTCCAATAGACCTGTGATTTCAAATAACTCCATAAATTGAAGGTGTTAAATCACACGAGCTAGGGGCCAATTCTGATCATCAAAACGAGAGGGTACACAACTAAAATATCCCATACAGCAATTGAATTGTTTCACGCGCTGCGTGACATGTGGCACTGTCATTTTAAAACCAAATATTGGTCACATCAATATCACCCAATTTTGGCAAAAAGAATAGTGTTATCATATCGCGATATCAAGCATCAGTATCAGGCACTGCTTGACCAGCTTCATTTTCCAAAAAGTATGATCGAGTTATGCTTCCAGCCCAAAGTCTAGGCAAAACAGTGACACGTTGTGGATGCATTTGTTTTTTGCCAATCACATGTGTGTTCCTAGAACCCCGAAAGTGGTAATTTTGCCATTAATAAATGATGATTTTGCTCCACAAATCAAGCCGCCATGTTTTTATTGCTTTAGAAATATAGTTCAATAACGAAAACATTACGTTCGTTCGAACTCTCAGCTGTCAATTTGCCTTTTTTGGGATTGTCACCATTTTATTACATAAATGGTGGACAATTTCAACAGTGCGTTAATTTTGAGCCGCTTTTAAAAAACATTTTTTTTATCAGAAACTAAATTTTACAACATTTTTTTTGGTATAAGGTCACGAAACGTTGTACATTTAAGTCTTTGTCTGCTATTTCTGTATTCTCCTAACTTGCTGACTTCAACGTTAATATGAGACTGTAACCTTATTGCATGTTTCGATGCTGCTACGCGAATAACTTTCCAGACTTTTTTGATATGAAAATTGGTGTACATCCAAATTGTTTGTGTATGTCTCTTGACAAATGTCCTGTTAGTCAGCGTAAGCATATCGCTAGTTAACAAAAGTAGCGATTGCTTAAGTAAGGGATATTTAGATCAATTAAATTCTGTAGAAGGAGGAATCTTAATTTATGTAAGAATCCAAGGTTCACTCTATCGAACGCCTGAGATACGTCTAGAAAAGCAGATGTTCAAATGTTCGTATTTTCTATAGCATCTCCTATCATGCTTGTTACGTTATGTACTGATCGATTGTAGATCGATCTGGATAAGTAAGTGGGGATTGCACCGCGACTTAGGGTCTATTGTGTCCTCAGTTGAGATATAAATCCAAATTGTTCAATTGGTATGAGACGCTTTTAGGGCCAAGCAATTTTCCACTGTAATGAAGACCGCGGAAATTTGTCATAATTTTATATATACGTACACTATATGTACATATATAACTTACACTGACTCACACATTCGGCAAAAGATTTGTTAGAAAATCATGATAGGTAGTAAATGTGAGTTGGGGTAGTATCGACCCGATTTTAGCCATTAACTATTATCAAGCCACATAATAAATAATGTTCCTTGGGTTTTATTAAGGCACGTCAGTGAGAGAACTCAAATTTTGACCGATATATTCATCATAAAGTCACCTGGAAGTTTGAATATATTAATATTAAATATAAGGGGCTCAGGGAAGTATTGACCCGATTCAAACCATTTTATCATTTATATACATATATAACCTTATATCATCTCGATTAGTTTTAGGTGGTACGCACAAGCGTTAGGTGAACAAAAATATTATATACACAATAATTTAAAATTACCACCTAGAGTCGTTTTTTTGCAAGTTGAATCTTAACCAAAACTTTTATCGTTTTTGGCCCGCTATCGGATCAAAAAATTTGTTGATCACTGAAAAAAGTGATAATGCCGGACCTTTTACCTCCAATTAATTACTTCAGCAAGTTTGAGAAATATAGTATGAATAATATCGAGTTTAAAGATAAGCTTTCTGATAAGTCAGATTGAGCAGAATGGCTACTAGATAAGTATAACTCAAAAGTATGTTAATTTTAAATGTTTAACAATTTTTTATTCCTCACCAGATGTAACACTTTAACACTATGAACATTTTGATTTAATTTTAAGTGTTAGTCGTGTTTCGCACTCGCCTTCCATTTAAATGCCTAAAAGCTCCCTAGTTTATAGTTCTTTTCGTTCTTATGCAAACAACTAACCAAATTGGCTGCTGACCTAATTCCCGGCCGCCTCTAAGCGCTGCTAAGTAATTTTCAAATACCAACCTCATTCACTTTAAATTACACTCATTTCCACTCCAAATCCCACACGAAAAGTGTGGCCAATTTAATATTTTATTGCACCACCTACAATTTGCTAAAATCTACCAGTGTGTGTGTATGCATGCCAGAGTTGGTGTGTGTGCGCAGCTCCAAAGGTATAAATTTTTACAATTGATTCCAGTGCAAATTAACTGACATTTCGAAAGCAAAACTGGCACACACACAGCCACACGCATGCATACACAGATGGAGGTGTACAGAGAGAATGGCAGACAAAAAGTAAATAAGCTTCTTTTTTGGGGAAGAGGAAAATGCAAACGAATTTTCTAACCAACTGACAATATCCTGGATTACGTTGGCATATGGCCGCATGTGTATGTGTGTGTGTGTGACAGGCAGCTGCTTATGAGCACAAATACATTTAACAGTGTTTTACAACAAATGTTTCCAATGGTTTTTGTTGTTGCTTTTGCATTTTGCTCCATTTTGTTGCGCTGTTGATTTTATTTTTGCACTTTGTGGTTAACGGTACTGCATTAAACTTATCTTGTTTGCATTTTCGTGATAATGGAAAACTCGCATCACATGTCACGCCATGCCTGTGAGGCAATCATGTGGTATGTATGTAACTATCCACCAACAAATACAACAAAAGGGATTTATGGGAGCGCACACACACTCACACTCATGGTTCTGTGCGCCTTCTCACATTACTTCGTAGAAATTTTTTCTCATTGTTGTTGTTGCTTTTGCTACATTTCACAATTTTGTTTCAGAAAAATATATTTTATGCAGTTAACCACATCCGCCAGCTCTCCGCAAGCCACTTATTGCATTTGCTCATGAACTCTTTACACCCGTGTGTGTGACTAACTTCAGCTTCCGGCCAGAGTTCGGTTATGGATATTTTGCATCCACATGGCAGCGTTCAACATCAGAATATCATGCTTGCCACACACACACACATTGAACTGCTGCTACTTCTATTGGCTATCCAATTGGCAAAATTTCTGCTCTATGAACTTAGCTTCTTCCTTTGTCGACATTAAGTAAATTAGTTTTATGTTTCGATAATTGAAAAATGTGTAAAAGCAATATTTTTGTTATGCATGCAGTCGCACACACACACACGCGTACATACACATAGAGTTGCTTGCTTAAATGGAGTGTATTGTAGCTTTTCAATCGGAATCAATTAAGGAATATTTGTTTATGCATTTTACTTTGTATGTATGCGTGTGACATGTGCTATTCGCAGCGCAAATATTTCGTTGCAAGTTTGAGAGGTTTTTAAGTTATGCTTAGAGAAATCTTCAGGGGATCTCCTGCAGATTACTTTTTTGGTTCTATGGTAAATGTTTGAGAAAGAAAACAGAATATTAATTTCGATTTGGTCAAAGCTGCTTTCTGACCATTTCAGTGATTGGATTCTCGAATTTGCATTGAGAAAGATACAAAATATTTTGTATTCTCATTAACAAAGTTAGCAAGAAAATCGTAAATAATTCATGAAATTTAGTATATTTCATATTCCTGGTATCTTACTCAACTCAGTAATTATTCTGAATGTGGGAACATGTTTTTGTGATAGCATTTTTGAAGACTTTCGACGTCTGTGAACTGCAAAAACAGTATATTTTATACCAGGAATTTGCAACCGCTGTTTTAACGTAATTGCTCGTGCTTATGACTGAATCAGAAAAAACCGCTGCCTGCATTTGGGTGACATATTAAGTGATGGTTTAGTACTGGGTCCAAAAAGGGTTATTAAGGAACATATCTAGTGAGAAATTTCCAAAGTGCAGACAGCGTTTATTGAGAAAAATGTTATTATTATAGCAAAAACATCGTTTTGCAATAGCTAACGTTTGGACATTGGAGCACGTGGTTGACATTAAATGGTTACTTGATATTTCAATTTCTTTCAAACATTCTCTATCAGATTGAGGCCTGGTGGCTGTGATGGCCAATCAAAAGTAACCGTCAGATTTTTTTGTTTCCTATGTTTCTCATCATTGTCTTCCGAACAGCTTCTCAGCTGACTTTAGTTAGCCCCTTTTAAAAAATTTTGACAATCTAACGGCATTCATGTTTTCTGTGAAGCACCATGAAACTCCAAATCCAAAAGCAGCATCCATAAACAGTTTTTTGGCAACCTTTCGGCCACCTGAAGCCGCACCCGCACATGTTTATAATTTATTAAATTAAAAATATAAATATAAATATAAAATTAATAATAAATAAAAGTAAATTGCTTAGGTGGAAATACAATTTTGTGTGCTCCACGATAAATTGGATATGCATTTTTTGCAAATTTTTGTTTCCCTTAGTCTGAGCTGGTTTCTTCATAAAACACACAAAAAGAGAAAAATAGTTTTGTTATCACTTTTAGATGTCACGTGATTATACCTCCTTCCTGGTTTGTCATCTACGTTTCCAGTTTTTCCATAAGGGTCACGCCAATTCTTCACAAATGTTCAACTCTTTAAAACGTCTTTAAAAACTTATTGTTGTTTTTTTAATTGTCCATAACCGATGAAATCCATGTCTTTTTTTATTAAAGGTTTCTTCTCGTTCGTTTTTTCGAAAGCCGTTCTTCAACGTTGGTTAACATCCAAGTCAGTGCTAAAATATTCAAAGAAATTGTTCACTTCAGAATAATATAGCATATAAGGGCTGTTCCAAATAGAGGTACTTTTTTCATAGCCTATTTTGATAGATCACGCGTGAGACGTGACAAGCTGTCATGTTATTTTTGTTCAGTATTGTTTGCCATTTCATCATGAAAAGACTTACGACTGAACAACGTTTAAAAATCGTTATACTAAAAAAAAATCTTATTCGCCTCGCTCACTTTATGACCACCATCTTTAAACTCAGCATTCATTATTGGATAATATTCGACCGAATAGAACAAGTGTAGCACGTAGTGAAGAAAACATAGCAGCCGGAGCAGAGCTTGTACACGAAGGCCGTGGAGAGTCGTTTCGGCAGCGTTCGTAGCAACTCGGACTGACGGAAGGAACGACTTGACGCATTTTATGACGAGATCTTAAATTGAAAGTGTACAAAATACAGCTTGTGCAAGAACTGAAGCCTCTCGATCTTCCCAAGCGACATTGCTTCGCTCTATGGGCTCTTGAAAAGTTCTAAAAAGATCCGACGTTTTTGAGCTAAATTTTGTTTAACGATGATGCCTATTTATATCTTAATGTGTATGTAAACAAGCAAAATATCCGCATTTGGGACAAAGAGCAACCTGAGGGTTTTCAATAGCTTTCGTCCAGAAAAAACCAACGGTTTGGTGTTGTTTGTGGGGCGGTGGAATCATCGGACCTTACTTTTCAAAAATGATGCCAGTGGGTCAGTGCCGACCGTTCTCGCGCCATGATAACCCACTAGTGATGCCTGAAATTGAAGCTGCTACCATATAACAGCCCGATCAAACTTAAATCCTTGTATAAACTCTCTTTTACTTGTCAAGGTTATATATACTATATAAGTCGTCGTTACAATTGGACGGATTCTTCAGATCAGACCTTTATAGCTTATGTATACCTGTCATTGAACAAAAAAAAACTTATTTAAGCCCTTTTATGCTACAAAAAATGCACTTGTTAACAGTATTATAGCTTCGGTGCGACCGAAGATTTCTTGTGTTTGATTTGTTTTTCATAATAGGACTCACTTAAAGATAAAAAATTAAAAAAAAAATAAAATTTTGGTTTTAGAGAGATTTTAGAGAGACTTTGGGAGAATTTCGTAACCACTTTTTTCATCGCCGTCGGAGAACTAAAAATTTGCTTTGAAACATTTTTAAAATGAAATTTATAAATCTTAAAAGCAATTTATACAGTAGATTGGTTTAATTTCTACAAACCAACTTTACTGCAGACTAGATGTGCCCTTAAGGTTCTTGTTTATTAGTTAATGCGATATTTGAGTTAGTTGTCACCGCAAAAGCAATTCCTGATATCAATAAGAATAATTTCACATGGCTCGTTTTATTAGCCCCCGTAATTACTTTATTTTGTAATACTTTTCACAACTAAAATTAAAAACTTTCCCTGAGAGTATACTTAATTATCCATATATATAGAGTGCACTATTTATACGTATTATAAACTTTATGTTATCTCAAAGCCACCTTTATTGAAAACTTTTTCTTCAATTCTTATTACGCCATTAATTATTTAATTCACAATTCGTTTGTCCCAGTTCATTCACTTTTCAGTTATCCAGCGTCATTCATGCATAATAACTATTTTTCGTGCTTTTATTTGCTATCCCCCGCGCACAGGAGTGGAATGACATGAATCTCCGTTGGAATACATCCGATTATGGTGGCGTTAAAGATTTACGCATACCGCCGCATCGGATATGGAAACCGGATGTGCTGATGTACAACAGCGCTGACGAGGGTTTCGATGGCACATATCAAACGAATGTGGTGGTGCGCAATAACGGTTCGTGCTTATATGTGCCGCCGGGCATATTCAAGTCCACATGCAAAATCGACATCACGTGGTTTCCATTCGATGATCAGCGCTGCGAAATGAAATTCGGCAGTTGGACATACGATGGATTTCAGGTTTGAATCAGTTGTCACACAATTAAACACAGTAGCATACACACACACATTTACAAGCTCATACACATACACATTAACACATATGTATAACTGTAAACATATGGTATTATGTAGCAGCGAATTATAATGATAAATGAAGTGTGCAATCCGATTGGAGCATACACCGATGGCGCTCGAAGGCGAAATGATATTAAGCGACCGCAACTACACACACACATACATGTATCTATAGCTACAGCGCAGTAAGACCATGCAGTGGTGTGGATGAACTCAAAGCGGGGAAAATGAGGCCAATTAAAAAGTTGCAGAGCTGATGGACGATGTCGGCGCTTCGTTTTCAGCGATTATCCACCTTAACTATATAAGAGTTTGCTGCTTTGTTGTTTTGTTTTTGGTTTTCTATGAGTTTTCATTTAAGTTACTCAGTTTGAAACGTATATTTATTAATCATGCTCCGCACTTTCACAGCTGGACTTGCAATTACAAGATGAAACTGGCGGTGATATCAGCAGTTACGTGCTCAACGGCGAGTGGGAACTATTGGGTGAGTAGCGCCGATGTGCTAGAAAATTCGTGTAGTTGTTGTTGTCATTGTGTTTGTGTGTAACTAGGTGACGCAAGCACAATAAATGTTGCTGCCATGTTGGCTCCAAGCGTACCACATCCATATATGTATGTGTATTCCATATGTGTACACACGCACACACGCTCTCTAACAGAATACAGCTGAAGCTTAACTAGCTTTAAAGCTATTAAAATAATTCTAAAATAAAATTTCAATAAGAAATTCGTTAAATCAAATGCTTCAAGCTTTGTGCTTTCCTAAAATAAAAAAATAAAAGTGCTTACCTTTTAAACTACCTACTAACAACAACAATCACATTATTGCTCAGAAGCGAACTCTAATCGCATACATGCTATCCTCTACCACTCTAAGCTCAAATCTATGTTCACAGTTACTTTCAAAAGCTACACTTCCTTACCACATTTACTCTATCTCTACTATGTGTCTGATCCTGCCGCAAAAGTCGTGAGGTCCACGTTTTTATACAAATAGCAGCAGTAGTTTAAATGTGCCTTAATAGTAGGAAAATTTCTTCTTTAACCATTTGACATTCAAATTTAGTGTATTTTTATACATTTCAATGAATCGGCGACATTTTTGGACACAAAACTACATTTCAAGGAATTCCCTTACTTTTCTAGAGATAATAAATTCAAGTATAAATATTTTTTTTTTTTATGTTTTTGCTACCCCTCGACACTAAACATAAGATAAAACAAAAATTAAATCGAAATCGTAACCAAAACGTGCGAAAAAGTGCACACAATAGCGTTTATATGAAGATTAAACAAATAATTCACCATGGCGTATGAGTAACATAAATTTAAACACTCCAAGCAGGCAGCAACTACAACACATTAGTTTAAACTTTCTGCCTTAAAGTTATTTATAAAAACTTAACTAATACAACAAAAAAACAACAATAATAATTTTTTTTTGAAAAATTTTAACTAAAGAACTAATTCCTTTGCCCACATTCTCCTTATCCAGCAAGTAAAATCAGTCCAACTATCCCTTTGAATTGTGTACACTCCCTTTAAGTAGCAGTAAAACCGCTTGCAAAATTTATTTATAGCAACATTTTTCAATTGCTTTTTATGCCAAAACATTTCTTTAGCCCTTACTGCTACCAAATTGCGGCAATTCACCAGCAAGCAGCAGTAAATAAATATTTTCAAAAAATAAATAAAAAAAAACACATAAGCCAATGTTAAATTTAGTGGAAGCTTGCCGCTTGTCGAGGTACAGCAAGTACTTGTATATAATTGTAACATTACCAAACCACCACAGCTCCTGCTTTTTGCCGCTGGTGGCAGTTGCAAACGCAAGCCGGCAAAAATCGCTGCCGCCACCATTCAAAGGAATTTATAGAGCATTGGGTTTGCAGATTTTATTGGCATTTACGTAATTTAACGGTGAATGCATGCACGCTTTTTGGCACTTTAATTGAATTTATGATTTTGTGGCAAGTGCCTGGATATTCTACAAAAAATACGAGCAGGCTAGTAATATGAATACTTCGTCTACTAAAAACAATTATTTTTCTAGACATAATCTTACAATAAAATTTTCTGCAGCTACAAAATTACTACCAACAGCAGTGCCGATTCATTGAATGTGTTAAAAATACGGTTATTCCGACTCTTAGCGAACATAATCGCCCCAAAAACGAACTCGAACTCTATGCAGCAATACCAAATACCAAAGTCGTATGAAGACACAACAATCAAAATCAATACCCCAAAACAGCCAAGTCATTACATTTCTCGCCCAAAAAAAACTTCATTTCCAAACTATTTCATCGAATTCATCAAAACTGTCAGCTCACTACGCTCAAAGGCAAATTGTTCTTCACTCTAAACTGTAGTTAAATGAAAAATAATATACAAAACTCACCCACTTTACCCACTCACCAAAAAAAAAAAATTAAAAAAAAAAAATATTTCAAAGGGCGCTTTAACTATTCAAGTCCGAAATAGCCGCGTAAATGTTTCGCCTTTGTAAAATTTTGATTTTGGCAATAAATGAATGTATTGCAACGAAAATAGGCTGATGTGTATTCTATGTCAATGAAATGTATACGAAATCTGGCAACACAGCAATATAAATTTGCACTTTTCAATTTGGCAAAGAATACGCATTCGCGCATTTTCCATTTTCAAAAAAAAAATAATCAAAAAAACTAAAAACTAAACTAAACATAATTAAATTCGAGGTAAGCTTTTCCTAAACACCAATTCATCACATTTCTATCTAATACTCATTACTGTAAATACAATCAAATAGCTAAAAGACCATTATGTATGCAAATGTGTAGCATGCGCGCCTATGAAAGATAATGAGTTTGAAAGACATTTTTTTATTTAATAGAGAAAAAAATAAAGATATTTATATGAATTAAACCACAATTTAAATTGAATTTTTAATTTTATAGCTCTGAAATGTTTTGCAAATAAAAGTCCCACAATATATGTGTATATGTAATATATATTCTAGAGTATATACAGCAAATATTATTTTCAGTTATTATAGAAAGATCTTTTAGCTTAAATTTCGATTAGAGAAAAAATGTATTATGAAAATTTGAAGCTGCACAGAATAATGTTTCTACATAGCATTTTGCATGAAACTTGTCTATGTTTTTATAAAATAATTTTAATTTGCATAAGAATTTTATATTAATTGTAATAATAATTTCTTCTTTTAGAAATTAATAATAAGAAATATTATTATTGTTGCGTATACCGTCACCTAAAATGCAAAATAACGTAACATAAGTTAACAGGTGAATGAAAAACGACATTGAAACAAAATTTTAGTTTTGGTTATAAATCGTTATATATTGCTTATATATTCGTTATATATTGGTAATATCTGAGAGTGGAAGCTGAAAATTTTATGCTACATACATATATGTAATTTGATGTGGTGAAACATAAGCGATAAAAAACTCAATTTTCATTTTTTATGATACATTGTTTTGCATTTTAGGGACGCTATGTCTTTTAATACCCATTACTATTACTAAAAAAGGAATACAAGCTACTGTGGCCAACAAACCCAATGTAATAATTTAAAGATTGAAATTAATTTTTTTATCTGCTCTGAGTCCTTTTCGGATGCTTCCTAATTTTTATTTCGAAGCGCTTTCTTCTGTTTTTTATAACCGATGCAGTAAATGTGTTAAGAACTAGCACTGAAAGCACATATGCCACTCTAGCAAAATTGTTGTCGGTACTTATTTCGTAAACAAATCGTCGTGGTAGAGAATATTGGTTGTTTGGATTATGATAATCCAACTGGAAAAGTTTCAAATGTGCATGCAACACTGTTATGCTACTCCCACTGTTGTCTCTATCTTACTATGGGTTACATGACGATATTGTAATATAAGTTGCATAAATACATTACATCAATAGTTTCCGGAAAAAGAAATTTCATCTTGCAACATCGACAAAGATCGGTTCCTGATGGAGCTTCAGTCTTAAAAATGAAACTATGGTCAGCGATGCTCTGTTACTGAGTTAATCCACGTTGAAAGTTGTTACGAAAGTTGTTTCAATCATTTAAATACTTAAATAATGAAGAAGAGAATCAAAAACGTTAAAATATATATTTACGTTGAGTCATAATTAACCAAAATATACAAAATATATGTATATACCAAACATAAACGGCTATTTTAGTAAATGCTTTTACCATTTCTTCTTACTTTGTTTGAATTCAACCATTTTCAATAAAAACAACATTATTAAATGCCCTTGACATATTTACTTTGTTATCAAAAAAAAGTTTTATATCAAGCGAATTTTTGTAGGAAGTCTCTAACACACAATTAAGGCATTTTTCAAAAATAATTTTCAAAGGAATTTCAAATATGTACAATACCGTTACGCAGCACAAATGCATTTAACTTATTTCTCCGAAGCCTGTGAGATTCGAGTGAATATTTTCAAGAACAAAGTGGATCAAACAGTTGCAATTGCATTAGGCTTTGCACATAACTGCAAATATTGCAAAAGAAAAGTTTGGATTTTAGTTGAAAACAAACGTTTTTTAAACAAAGCAAAACTGCCTTGAATAATTTGCTACGAAATGGATATTTACTTTCATGCATCTGTGTTTTTTATGTATAAGCCTTTGTTTGCACAAGCACAAACAACACTTTCTAGTTGAACGAGCCTAATGTGCAGCTCGTTTCGCAACGGTAAAGGCGACGGCAGTCATGTGAGCTGAAAATTGCTTGAAACTGAATTTCAACTATCAATAATGCGCAGCTGCGCAGGCTGTCGTGTAGGCATTAATTTGCATAGAGAACTTTGCTCAGGAAAAAATAAAGTTTTTACTTTTAATACAATATTTATTTGTTTGCATGTTTGAACGAGTGGAACGAGTTCGGATTCCGCCGTTTGCCTTGACATACATATTAGAATATTAAAAACACAAACTCAATGCAGCAAAGAAAGTAAAAAGTGCAAAAATGCATATGGAAAAGAGTATGCGATATTACCTTGCAGGCGGGTTACGTATACGCAACGGCGCACAGTTGAATAGTAGAGCGCAGAAAGTAAAGAAAATTGAGGGATTTGCAAGAGCAGCTTATTGTGACATTATTGGTTTAAAATTGTACATCAAAGCATAAATTTTCTCAAGAAATTTAGTTGCCACCTGTATACTAACGTTCCTCAGACTTTTTCTGCTTTTTCAATAAATTCTTGTATAAGAATACAAGCTAAAGCAAAATGGAAGAATAACAAACTAAAGTTTTTTTTGTAAAAAAACGATTAATGAAGCCACAAGTGTGCTCTAAACTTAGTACTGAATTCGTTAGTAATTTCCAAAGCTGCCAGCTCTACTTCTGAAGAAAAATGTATGCGCAACTGTCGCGAAGAAAGGCATGAACGTGCTTATACTCTCGAACTAGTTTTTCATGCTTTATAAAACTGTCAAGCTTTATCTGCGTGGCCACCACTAGATATTATTTCACTTTAATGCATCCTTTATTTAATAGCGATCTTTAGCTTAAGTGACAGTTAGTGGACCAACTCAAGTACTCCGTTTTCAAGTTTATAAACTGAACTTAGCGTTCAGTCCACCCGTCCGTCCGTCCGATGCGTGCGTGCATTGTGAAGAAGACCTTGCGCTATTTGCTATCAGTAAGAAAGGAAGCAGCGGCTTAGAGCGCCGCCGCTGCCGCCTAATACACAGATTGCTGTGCACACACACGGCGCCTGTTTGTATGCAACAATAAACTATTTCGCAAAAATAAACACCAGCATTTACAGCAAAAGTGAGGGGCGCACACACACATACAAACTTGCGAACCCGCACCACTTTTAAATGCACGGCGGCCAAACACGAGCACTGGCGGGGCACAACTGACGGCTGGCGGAGCGCAACACCAGCTGGCTAAAAGTTGTGCGCAAAAATAAAGCACAAAAATTAAAAGCAAAAAACTAAAAGTTGGAAAAAACAGCAACAATAAAATAAACAACTCTGCTAAAATACCACTAAAGTCGTCGGTTGGCTTGCAAACACCGCAGCACACACCAACACACACACACACGTCAAGAGGGCGTGCGTAGGTGGCATAGGCACAGTGCTGCTTGGCGGCGAGGGTTCGTTCTGGCAGGTACGCCGAAGTGCGCCTGACTTCAATGTAAAGTCTGCGTGCAACAAATAGAAAAACATAGCAATACAAAAATAACAGCAATAACAAAAACAACAACCACAATAGCCAACAGCCCTCTACCTTGGCAGGGCAATCACTTTACGTAACTTCTTGTTTATTTTCGTGCGCGACTGCACTGCAAACCGATCATTTGGCGCACGCTGGCCCCCTCTCTCTATACTGCGCGCCGTCATGCGCCCCACCACACAAAACACCATGCGCTCTTCAGGCAATTCGGCCATAACTAATGCTACTTCATTGCTTCGCAGTCGAGCGCACCAGCTAGCGAGTGTTCGCCGCTATTTTATTTATTTAGTGGAGATATTTTTCATTTTTCCCTGCATTTTGTTTTCCAGTTTTCATTTTTTGCATTAGCAAAATATGGCCCGTCTCTCCTGTGCCGCAGCGAGCACGCGCCAACGGGTAGAATTTTATTGTAAAATTTTTCGCAAATCCAACAGCTTTTGTGGTGAATTCTTTACAAGTTTATGCAAATGACAATTTTCGTTATTTTTCACACACACACGCAGACACGTACAGCGCGCCGCTTCACCCGCTTGCGGCACGTTGGCCGTAGGTCGTGAACAATGGTGCTGTAGCAGCGCAGCTCCAGCACTCGCTTTAATGTGTATGGCTGTGTGAGCCACTTAAACTTTAGCGGACCACAACGCTGAGCAAGCAACCACACAACAACAATAACAATGTCAAGCCTTAGAAGCCAGCCAGCATAAAGTTGTCATTGTAAGTGCGCTCTCCGTATTTCTTCAGCGCTGTGTGTGCTTTCTTTTATTGTGCGCCTTTGTTGTTGGCCAGCGCAATGGGTTTAGCTTCGCTCACATTTGACATCGCGTAACCGCTTTGTTCTATGGAAATAAATTAATGGCCGCCTGTTTATGCTTTAGCGTATCAACGAAAATAAATTGACTTGTCTTGGCAAAGAATTTCGCAGTGAACTGTGCCGTATTGGCGGGGGAAGGACGATGAAAATATAACTTTATGATATTCTACAGCAATATTAGTTTTGCAAGTAAACAGCCAATAGTGTGTAGAGCGTACAAACAATATATATAAATATAAATATGGAAATACATACCTCTTCACATTGTGCGTGACCCAGTTTGGATGTTTTGAAATATTTCAGTTTACAGTTATGAATGGACGAACGCAAAATAAACAAAACATTACTAGAATTCATCTCTGTCATGAAATTGTGTTTCAGAAAGTGGAGTAAAAGAACACATATCTATTTTTATTCAAAACCCACAGTAATCCCAGAAGGGTCTATTGGGATCATTATGTTTTAGCCAGTGATTTACAATTGAAGCATTTCATATAATCTCCAACTACAGAAAGTTTAATACATTCATCCTTTGCTTAACCACCGCGATCTAAACCATACGATATACATATGAAATTCAAGCTTACTAAAAGGATTGCCTACATTTCAGCGCGCAGTGCATTTGGTTCAGCAATCGATAACGCTAAAGATCTTGGGTTACTGACCAGAACCAATGAAGTCATGCATTCCTTGACTAGTTCCGAGCGCACAGTCGGCAAGATCAAAGCCATTAAAGCCACTCCGCTATCGAAATGAATGCACACCTCTCTGAAGGAGTTCAAACTTCGGAACAGTATATACACCGATACTTTCATGGTAGCCACCGCCGCTTGAAATACAATACAGGGCGCTGATAGCCTGAAGCTAGAGTTAATGGAGAGCTCCCCACAGAAAGCTTTACATTCCACCCTCCTTCTAAACTTGGATCCATCCGTGAAAAAGTTCAATGCAACTGTTTCTTTCAGCTCATAAATCCCTTGTAGATGTGTGAACAGAGAGAGAACCAGCAGCTGAAGGACTGCTCTTTGAACACACTCCAAGTGCTTACCTAGTGCAGTTTTTGCGGGCGCCCTCCACCAGACATGCTTATCAACGGTTTGTCTTAACCTAACTAACATGAACCAGGTAGCCGCTGTTACAACAACAACATCAACAGTTTCATTGATACAGGGCATCACTTCTACGTAGAAATATCGTAATCTTAGAAAAGTATTACAATCGTACATCTTATTAGAGTATTTTGGCTCAATAAAAATAAACACCACAGATAAGTTTGCATAGTTTTATATTTGCAATTGCTTCTCTTCTGATTAAGGTGAGTTCTAACTGAGTTACTTAAATCAATGCAACGCCAATAAGGGGGAACTGCATCCGTCAAACTTAATATGCATGCAACTCCTTGGCAAAGCAGCACAAAAGTTTCGCTGCAAGAATTGTTGCATGCAACTGCTACATTGCGTCAAAACAGAAAGGGAAGCCCGAAGCAAAAGTTCTCGAAAGCAAAGTTGAAGCAAAGAAGACTTTATAAAACAAAATTTAAAGAAAGCGAAGAATAATACACTTAGGCAAACACAAATCAATCAGATCGGGCTGAAAATCAGCTTGCGAATAAGGAAACTAATAAAAAGCCAATAAAACCTACAAGCTCACACACACTTGCATGCTACCATTGCCTGAAATTTTTGCATTTGCATTAACAGATTTGCTGAATTGTGGGCGCTACAGCTGAACTTTGCCAGCTATTAAGCTAAAAGGTCTGCATTTCGACAGCGATTTGCACAGTTTTAGCTATAAAACAAAAAAGCAGGAAATATTATTCCATTTACTATTTCAACGACCCACATCAATCACCTGCATTTGAACACACGCACATACCTACCTTACAACTGCAACGCTGCCATGCCCGAAATAAATGGTCAGGCGCAGCAATTACTCTTTCTCCGCAATTTGTGTGCAGCAGCTCTTAATCCCGACGGCAATAAATGAATGCCCGCCAGCTGCATGCGCTGCAAAATAGAAATTAATTCGACCATCCGAAGCTGCACATACAAACATATACGTGCCAGGGAGTTGTAAGCAAAGTGTAAAGCAAACAATGGTATTAGCGCACGAAAGTATGCTTTGTTTTGTGCTTTTACTCGAAAGCAAGCAATAAATATTGCGCTCACAGCACATTTTGAAATATATGCATTGGATTTCGAAAAAATAATTAGCGCCATGCTGCAAAGCTATTAGATTTAAATAGGCAGTATTACAGTAAAGTGAGGTTATGTTATTTGAATGACAACTTTATTACAAAAGTGTGATTTTTTAAGTAGAAATATAGTGTTGTTGCAGATTATGTCAAATAGAACTAATATTTTTTGTTTATTTTATTAAGATTATTTGCAAAACATTTCAAATGAAGTTCGTTATTAAACTAGTTTTCGCTTCGATTGATTGCTCAACTTTTCCATTTTATTATGTAAATAATTTTAGTTAAAAATTCATAGCAAATCGTGTGAATGTCTGTGCGCTTTTTCCATGTAATGTAGGCTTTTAAATTTTAAGAAAAGTGACATATTAGGAATTTATGAATTTAATTTCATTTCCAACTAAAATATTTACATGCTAGATTATGCACACATTGCTAAACAAACCCACAAAATACCACACAAGCATTCAAGCATTTCCTCTAACAAATAGCATAATAAACACTTACAAACGCATATATAATATATTTTATGTAATTTCCTACAAGTAGTTTATAATCTTAAAGAAATTTTTTATTATCGCCAAAACAGAATTTATTGACAAGTCATGCATGCTTTAAACAACCACAAATAACTACTCATAAGACCATTATTGGCCACTTCATAGAATACACTAACACACCTATGCTTTACACTACAACCGCACACACACTTACGCACACACGTTCGCATTCACGCACACATTCGCTTTTGTCTACTTCGCCTAATTCTATTTCACAATCGTATTCATTACTGTTTCATTGACTGCTTTTAACCTAAACGATTTTCGAATTTTCGTACCAAAGTTAACTGTACATAAACAATTTTCATAAATTTCATGCTAAACTCTTTCACCTGTGCTTACGTTTGTGTTAGTCGCTCTAATAGTTAAGCTGCTTAAGTTTTCTTCATCTTCCTTCTATGCTTCTCCTAAAGAGTTCATGCTTTACTACTATTATACATGTAAATAACTGTATTTATATTCCATAATTGTTTAGTGAAATGTTGTATTTTCTGTTGTGTTCTTTCGTGTTGTTTTCCATGTTAATTTGTCTTCCATTCCGCCAATCGCAGGTGTTCCTGGCAAGCGTAACGAGATCTACTACAACTGCTGTCCCGAACCATATATCGACATCACCTTCGCGATCATCATTCGTCGTCGCACGTTGTACTATTTTTTTAATTTGATCATACCGTGCGTGCTGATCGCATCGATGGCGCTGCTGGGCTTCACGCTGCCACCGGATTCGGGAGAAAAGCTATCGCTGGGTAAGTTAGATCAAACGAGGGTGTAAGTAACTTAATTTATTATAGCTAAAATAAGATCATATTGAAGGTCTATCGCAAATAAAGCTCTTGAGTTACTTAAGAGGAAACGGTTGGTCAAACTAAGATGTTTTAATCGTGTTTAAATTCAATAAATATTTTACAACTTTGGAATCAAATCGAAGATATGACGGACTTAAAGTATTTTCCGATAATTGAACCGCTTCTTGGGGAGGAAATGACGTATGCAGAATTTGAGAATCATATCTCGAAAATATATTTGCATACATAGAGATCGACCGATGGGCAGATGAACAGTCGGAGATGACTGAATTCACTTATATACAGTTTATAAGTTCTCCGACCTTTCCTTCTGCGAATTGTAAACTTAGTAAAATTCTTAAAATACCGCGATTAGAGTCTAATAATATCGACAAGTTTCTTCGCAAGCTAAAATCTTTTGTAAATATATTTTCAAGACTTACTTGCTTTAACAAATAATTTTACATACTTCATTCCTGTGTACTACAGAAAATCTGAGTACTTAGATGACTGCTAGCCTGCGCTTTGTGAAATCTTCGCACACTTTGATTTCATTCCAAAATACTTGGTTTGCCAGAGCGCTGAGTCTGTCTATCGCTTCTCTTCTCGCACGCAAGGTTAGGTTAAGTTAATCTGGTAGGCCAATAAGCCACGCATAGACCAGTTTGGTCCTTTGCGATAGCAGATGGAGTTCACTTGCTAAGTCTAGAAGAAGTAGCCATTGTTTAGGATGCCTGCACTTGACGCGAATTTTAACAGACTTTGCGTCCTCACTGTCGATACCTCTTACAGTGTTTCATACAGTGGGGAGCCAAGATGCTTACAGCGTAGTTTTACCAAGTCGGAACAAGTGCACAATGGATGCTCCATTGTTTCCCTGGTACCCTGCCCTAGGCATTTGCAGCAGTGTTTTCGATCTGTCAACCCCATCTTGGGGCGTTTGCCGCCACCACATGATCTACCGTTTTTCACATGACTTTTGCAGTTTTGCAGCTGGTAGCTCGTTCCATCGGCTCTTGATTTTCTTCAGCACGCTTTTATCGAGGTCGTCATATAGACAATGCATGGGTTTCCCAATGTTGATCACGTTTTTGTTAGCCTTACACCATTCTTGGCAATCTCATCCACTATTTCATTGCCCTCGATGCCTTTGGGGCCTGGCACCCAGTGGAAGTGAAGTTGCTTACTTCTGGCAACACTTACCACTGCTACCCTGCTTTCCAGTGCTATGAGATACGAGATTATTGCATTGATTGCTGCTTATTTGTCTACGTAGAAATTCCCTGCAGGTGCATTAGAGTCAAGCTCCGCTGTTTTCGCAATAGCAAAGAAACTAAAATGTTGCCTTATGTCTAATTCTGGACAGTACATTCCAGCACCAACTCAATCATTCATTTTGGAGCCAACAGTATTTAGTACTTTTCCATATTTACTGTAAACCTTCTTTCACAGTTGAAAAGTGGAGTCATGTAGTCGGTGTTTGCCCAAATACCATTACCCAACGAGCTATCCTCGAATTTGCGATGACCAGGTCTGGACTGTATTGAGAGTGGTGGCTAATTGTCTGTGGACACTTTCCCGTTATTAAGATGGCAATGTCGTCCGCATATGCCTCTTTCTTAGGGGCTTTACCTTCTAGGTTCCTTATCAGTTTATTCTTCACTTATGTCCATAGAAGCGGAGTTAGCACCTCTACAGGCTGCCTTGGTCGTTTTAGCGTCGTTGCATTGCTCTTATCCGTCTAGAGATCAAAAGGCTTTTGATCCAACGTTGTATAGCCGGATCAACACTTATTGACTGGATACTGTTCAGAATACAAGTAGATTCCGTAGAGACGTTGTTGGATGCTCCAGAAATATCCGAGAATGCTCCAAGAGCGTACTCCTTATATTCAAGAGCACTTTGGATATTAAATACCAGTGTATGGAGTGCCGTTTCTACTGATATAAGCTTGTTGTGCCTTGGACAACAGGGAGGAGGATGTGTGGAAGAGGACCACTGTGGCGTCTGCCAAATAGAAATGGCAAGCAAAAAGGAAGCAGCATATCTACTGATTGAGAATGCAATCTTTTGGCTCAAAGTAAATTGTAGGTCGCTCTCAGCAAAGCCCCTCGTTGTGGGAATCTTAATTAGATTCCATCGTGATTAGGTCGATTTGCCAATAGCTCAAATCCCACCACAGGAGTTTATTTGTCAGGCTTCTCAAAAAGCTTTACATAGCAGTCTAAGGGGATACTCCTGTCACATAGAGAGATCAGACATCTATGCTGACTCTACCGAACCTAAGTAATTTGATATCAGGCGCAGCTCTTTAAGAGGTCAATGATTTTCGAAACAATTTTGGGAGTTGAAGCTTTAAAAGAAATTTTAAAAAAAATGTATTTTCACTTACTGAATTTTCACAATGGTATGGGAGAGTACAATCTCTGCGTAACTTAGCAAATTAAGAGCGCTGGATTATGGTCTTACATATAGCAAATGGAAGGCAAGCGCATACATGCATACATGAAATGAGCTCACCAGTAAAGTATAATTGCACTGCACTGGAAATGAAAATTTATTAAAATACTGGAATACATATACACACACAAGTAAAAGTAAGGTATTTACACATGTATGTGTGGCCTGTTAATAGCGCACTTGCATTTGCTGCCTACTTATAGGCGTAGGGACCTTAATGAATTACGATTAACTAACTAATCCTTGAAAATTTGAATGCAGCCACTTGCCTTAATTTTATGTTTTATTTCTTTTTTATTTCCTTACTTTTTTGTATAACAACTCTTGCTCAGCGCATTGCCTTTGCGCATATGGCTGCGGGACGGAGTTAAGTGGCACATGGAAAGTTCAGCTGCATTGTGTTGCAAATACTAAATGCTCATTATGCACTCAAATTCAATGCAAAAGCGTTTTGAGGCAAACCAATGTTGTTTGTCCGCTTCATTGCGCTCATCAATGCAACAATGCGTACAAAGCGCAGAAAGAAATGAAGCCTACAAGTGAGCGCCAAGCAGGCACTTCAATTACAGTGCTTTCGATGCTGAGCAGAAATCACGAAATAAAAAGTATTTTTAGCAAACATTTTTTTCCTTTTTTGCAGTTGAAATATTTTGTACTGCAATATTTGCTTATACTTATGTGTGTGTGTATGTGTAGACAGTCGCATATACTTAGGCGCTGCAACGTAGGAGCTCGCAGCGGTTGAAATCATTTGCCGAAGTAAAGTGGAATGTTGCCGCAATTATGCGTTTACAGTTGTGCGGAATTTCCGCTAAAGTGTAGTTTATTATTTCTTCAACCCGAACGCTAAACCGTCGAAAACTATGCTACAACGCCACTTGAGAAGTCATGTAAAAGTGAAGTACATACTCGTGGGCTGGTATGCATACACACACACACACATATAAAATCTTACTTTGGCTGTGTCGTGGCAACAGCTCGTTGCTGCTATATTTCCCTACCCATATATATAGTACATATATACATATAGATGTATATAGAGGCTATATAGTATATATAGATATTAGTGTATTTGCTGCACACATATATCTGTGTGTGTGTTTGGCTAGCATTGGTATTTTGGCGAGCATGAAACTTAAATTAAACTACATTAATTTCAATTTACTCGGGCGCAGCAGAAACACAAATACTTGGGATACAACATGCCTTAGCTACTCGAAAAAACACCGGCGCCCAGCTCAAATAGTTTAAGGATGTACACTAAGCCTTGGCCAAACAGCAGCGGGTACACTGAAAAGAAATTTCGAGAAAGACTGTAAAGGGTATTTATTAGAGGCGAAAAGTTAGGGAGGGTTTTCTCAGGTAAAAACAACATTTTTGAAAAATTTTTGGCTTATAAATACAAAAAAATAAATATTCTATTAGCATGTTTTATTGGTACAAATATACACTAATAACAAAAAAATCTGGAATTCTTGGAAAAAATATTAAAAAAAAACTAAAAATTGACCTTTTGACAGACATTTTTACAAAAAAAACATTCAAATTTTAAGGAAAAATTCGCGACATTTGTTTTTCAAATAGTTGTAATCAAAAAAGGCCTTCGTCCACGTCTTTAAGAATTGTATCTCAAAGACCTGTGAAAAATTTCATGAAGATCGGTTGAGTAGTTCGCGAGAAATCTTGCCAACCGACTTCAAAAACAAAATTTCTGGAAAAAGCGCGTTTACAGACGGTGCCCTTAGGCGAGCTAGCTTCGAGTGCACAAGTTCTGAAGGCTGTATTTTGAAAACTATTACTTGAATCCACTTAAAAAGTTTGGACAATATTCTAGAGGTGTTTAGTAAGTCAATAAAAAAATTCCTTTTTTTTAAACACATGAACCCATGTAACTCCTTAAGATGATTAATTTTCGTATTTGAGTTTTGAAATTTTACCAAAATAATATAAACATGTTCCAACTGCTGGGCATAGTTCGAGTGTACTCTTCCCCATCAATCAGCCTGCAGTCTGTGCTATGGAAATTAACACGAACATCTACCGTAGACTAGATTTTCACAAATACGTCAGATCAAAGAGAATAACATTGACGAACAAATCGACACCCATCATCATATTTCAATACCTCTTTTGACAGCACTGACAGCAGCTGCATGTTGACGCCATGTCTAAATTTGGTATTACTGCGAAACTCACATGATTATGAACGACGTTGAATGGCCCTCAGCTTCGTTAAAATCATGAAGAACCTCTCCCAGCCGTTCGGTACCAGACGGGGTTTTAAACAGGATGAATTCATGTCGTGCGTCTTCTTCAATGTAATGCTGGAAAAAGTTAAACGTGCTGCTAATCTGAACTACAGTGTGACTGTCTACTATAAAATGCTATAGAAGTACACACATGATATCGACATCGTAGACGTTAAGAACAACACTGTCACCGCAGCCTTTTCAAAAAGAGGCAAAAGAGGTTAGTCTATTGGTGAACGGGGGCAATTCAAAGGACCTGGACCACAAAGATTCCTTGCCTTGGTGAACTAGGTCACTGGTGCTATAAATTTGTAAAAGTTAAAGACTTCTTATATCTCGTAAGCAGTACAAATTCTACGATAAAACTAAGCCCGGAAATCAAGCGCAGAATAACTCTAGCAACAGGTGATAGAAACAGGAATGATGACAAACCGAGATTTAAAAGCAATTGGAGCATTCGAGAGAACTGTTTTCAGCAAAATCTACTCCGCGTGAACTTTACGGCATCATGGATACAGTTAGACGCTTAAAACCCAATAAGTACCATGGCTTCGGCATGGATGATGATGTACCAGCGAAAAGTTACTTCCATTCGAGACTTATGGGCAAACAACGGAAGCAAGTGCGCGCCGCCCTGCCAATAGAAGGACCTAGTGCCTAGCGACCTGCCTGCCCTTGGCATGTAGAACTGGTCTGACCTCGCAACGGATAGAGGCAACTGGCGAACTTTTGTGTTCTCTGCCCATAGATCTAATGCCCAAGAAGAATGCAACCATATACACAATGTTCTATTACATTTTTATCTGTAGGACTTCGGTTTGAAATACTAATACTCAGCTTCTCTAAAAGCTATTAAGTTAAAGTTGGGTTTTTCAAATAACTCCAAAGCATTTATTCGTTCCTTTGGCGCAAAAGAAGTTTATTTGTTTATATAAAAAGACAGATCAGCATTCCTTTTGTCAATCGTACTTCTAAATAGCGCGTTTGTCCTCAGAAGCTCAAAACTCCGTTGTTCAAATTTCAAATTTTTTACAGTGCATTGCGCTGCCAGAGTACGCTAAGTCTCAGCTAAGCACTTCGCTACGGAATGTACGGAAACGTTTTTCAGTTCCCTTCCCATCGTTCCTGCGAAAAATGCATCTTTAGCTCGCCGCAACGTCTTCCGTGAGTGCAACATTAACCACGTAAACTATTTGCGAAAGAGAAACTTCTAAATACCGCGCAGTACTTTAGCTTACACATATCTAAGAACACAGAAATATGTATATATACATATATATATAAGTACATACTTAAACGACTCGAGCATCTGGTTGTTGCTGGCAGTTTTGAAGTTGGTGGAGTTATATTTTGCTAGAACCTTGTCACAGTGCTTTAGTAAAGTAGCACACAGGGTGACGGCTCTAAATTTGACGTTATGAATTTTAAAGCTTTTCAAATTTTCTTAACAGAAAATGTAGAAAATTTCAATATCCCAACAGTGTCTGGCAGCATAGCGAAGAATTTCAACTTGTATTACTTCAGAGCTTTTCCTTTACATACCCTTTATCCACATGTTTATCGTTGTTGTACGAAGTTTACAGTTTACAGGCACTTGCACATTCCCAGCTGCTACTCATCTGCATATTTGCTTAAAATTCCAGAAGCACCGTTATTTTTGTTTTAACAAAATATCAAAGTTATTCACAGAAAGCATTTGCCAACTCCTCGACGGCTTCATGCTCTCCATCTACACATATGCAAAGAATGATGAAGTAACCACTTGAAAATGATAAAATAACTAGCAAACGAAGTTTATGACGATAACGACCTCATTGAGTACGAAAGATAGTGTTGAAGTCGAGCTTCAGCTGTGCGCATTTACTTTACACTTCCGAAGAAAGGATTACCGAACCAGCCACGATGCCAGCCATTAAGTGGTAGGCCAACAACTGCACTGGTACTTAGGTAGTTACGACTTCGAGGCATACATATGGAACTGCATATGTATAAAAATAATTTAGTAATGACTACTTCGCTTGTAAACACCGTTAGAGTTTTCGTATAATGATTAGAGTGAAGATTAAGAAAAGTTGTGGTTTATAGTCACACCCAAATAAATAAAGTATAAGAAGATTATAATTGAGAAACCAGTTTTTGTCTTTCTACTCTATTAACGATCATCTGCTGCTTGCTATTTTATCAATGCTCACAACCAAATATTCAGCCTGGACAACAACCCGAGTTAAACACAGCCAGATTTACCGTGTTGACAACAACCCAGATTCCTCAATTTCAGATTAAACTCAATTAAGAATTAATGTAGTAAAATAAGATTTTTATTTTGTGGTGCAAACCGGTCTAAATTTGTACCTTACTCGACCAAACCGGTGAATTTATTAATTAACTCCTGTGCGAAAGGACTTTTAGTTTGCGACTCGCAAAGTAATATGCAATTTAATGCACGATGCCCACTTTGCGATAAACGTACATGGCGTCCCTAATTACGAGTATAATCTTACTTGTAGGTTAGGGTCCTAGAACCGCTCAATTATATCCTATATGGAGCACAAATTGTACTGAATACTCACAGCATTTCATTTCCAGAAAATTATGCCAATAGATGTGATTTGTGACATCTAGAGGAACATGGAACAGTAAGGGGCAATTCTCTTGAACGTAAATAAAAGTAGGACCCTTCTTAAGTATTATAGAGTATTGAAATTTTAAATTTTTTAAGTAGAGAATTAAAATCATAAATTTTTCTCTCATTGTGAATTTAAAAACAAATTTAAGAAAGTCTCATTCATTTTCTACCAGCTTGCCATTCAAAACAATTTAATATTTAAAATGTGATAAATTGTTAATTGCACGACTTCATCTAAGTTTTAAGTACACAGCGACAGACCCAATAGCGATAGTGCGTGTCTCATAATCTAAACTTAACTAAATTCCCAAAATTTTAATACAAAACTTCACTCAAATGAATAAGACAAAGCAGAGTAATGTGTTGCTTCAAATGATGCATGACTGGCTTGAGATTTCGGCAAACTGAAATGACAGATTTCATATAGCCACTGAGGCATAGTGCAACAATTTGTTGCTTGCAATGCAAATACCCTAGTTTATGCTAGTGCTTATAAGTTATTCACATCATCATCCGGTGTGAAGGCTGTCAGATACCTATTGGAATGGACAGCTACACATTGAGGAGTGACATAGATGATTTAAACATTATTACTATTGTGATATTAAGTGATTGCCGTTTTTGACTTTAAATCTGTTTCGAACCTATTCAAGCAAATGGTAAGTGATGTGAGAAATGCTCAATTTAATAATCTTAATTTTCATTACTTCTCCGACGCACTCTGTGTTGGGGGAAATTCCCACATTCCTCCATCTGTGCACTTGACGTAGGCTTTCTGAGTGTTCTCCGGCAGACGTCTTGGACGATGGCGGTTTCACTTGTCTCCACGCACCCACCCACCTTTCCGTAGTTGACAACCTTAGGGAGGCAACACCTTCGAAGTAGTTCTTGTTATGACTAGACGGTGACAGATACTAATTGAGTCGTGGGAGATCAGCCGGTGAGCCCTCATGCCGGTGAAATTAGTACGAGTATTGATACGAATATATACCCATAACAATAACATCGCCTTCTGGGCTGCCACAATGAAATATCTTCAACAGACACGTCCTCAATTCTGTGATTTTTTTGGCCGGAATTTTCAGTGTTGACTTGGTGGATATTAAGCTACTCTACCCCTAACGAAGATGTAAGTCTTCACCAGTCTAGGCACCTCCTCGTTACGCAATAGTGCAGCTTGAAGTTTTATTATAGCTCCGGCATACTGTGCACCATGGAGCGAATGGCTAAACGATCTTGCAAGGAGTTGACCAGCAGACTCCCCTTTCAATGGGAGCAATGTAAATTTTGAGCAGCGAACTGTTCAAAGACGACGACAGGATTAAATCCATTAGACTATCGCTGAACGCAGCCTTAAAAAAGGTCTGTTGTTCCATAGATATGCTACCTCTGGGTCTGCCAGTGTCGATTATAGCATATTCGAAGGAGCGAGTCTTCTCCGTGCAAGACATTATATTCCCCTCTGCCTCCTGGTGTTCAAAGTCGTTAAGCTGACTTCGGAAGTTACTCATTTTAAGCTAGAATCCTACTACCATAAGCGCTAGATACAACAATCAGTATCCGCAGAGGCCCCGGATCATTCATCAGTCTTTCTGAACTTGGTTTCTATCTCGATCGGGTTGTTCTTGGTTGACGAAATTACTTGATCTCCTGTGAGCGGAGTTAGAGCCTCCAGAAGCCGAAGCTGTGGGTGGATTACCATTGCGTGGATACAATGTATAGTACTCGTATCTATGCTAAGGTTGTCACCTTCGCTATTTTTGGTTTTGTGCATTTTTAGAGTGATTCGGTCTTTCGCTAATTCCTTTTACTTTCCGAAACGCTTACTGGAAGCTAATCGGAGTATCTCACCCATCTCTCCTGCTTTTTTTTGGGACTAGCTATGGCGGAATTTGGGTTTCTATTTAGACAGCAGAGCTGAATGAAAGCATGAACATTGCGGCAGCTTAAAATAAATATTCACAGCGGTATGCCTTCTCCCAATATACAGTTGAAGTGGAATCTGCAGTAGAAACACTAAACTGAAACTCCATGCCTTTCCAACATATTTCCATCCAAATTTACTTAATGATTTTTAGAGTTGTTCTAAAGAAACAAAAAAAACGAGCTTGCATTTGCTTAAACTTAAACTGCAGTGTACAGAATCTAAAATCTGCTCTGCTTACAAAAACACGAATGTATACGACTGCTGTGCCGTGAGTGAAGCGAACACTGTTGGCTTTAATTAGAAAGCCAACAATGTGCAATTAGAGGAACACACAGGCATAATGAGCGACGAGCATGCCAACAGCCACTGTATGGTGCACGGTAACGAAATTTAGCGGAAGTTAAGAAACAACAACAATGAGCCGAGCAAATTATACAACATAAATTCTGTTGCCTTGATGCAACAACAACATGAAATAACAATAGCTTAATGTGGCGGCGGAAGACAGCAGACAAAAGCGACGAGCGAAGAGCGAAGAGCGAGAGAACACTTCCGTTGCGCACGTTTGCAGCTAAAGTAAAAACACAAGCAACTTAACGAAGGTAGAGCCGCGACATTAGTATACAATGCAGGTCAGGCCGAATTAAAAAGTTTAATTTGCAAAAATTAGAAAGAAAAAGGAAACAAATATATGAGGGAAAAGGAATTGCTGACATTGCTGCTAAAAAATGTCGAACGCCACAGAGGAACTTTTGCCAAAACACCAAAAGCCCGAATTGAATTGTATACATTGGATTTGTGCAGAATGTAGACCAACACTGAGAGGACTTTGTGTTGGCTTTCCTGTGAATTGGCCGCACTTGTCAATGCTGATTCTTGCTCTTTGGGCGAATTTTACTTTTCCCGAATGTTTACAAATGCCGAAGTGAAATAAAATAACGGAGGAAACACAACGGAACGAAAATGACTGAAAAGCAAAGTTGAATTGAAGACAAAATGTCCCAAGGGCCAGTTAAAACAAATGCTCTGCCACAGCCTTTGACCGAGTATGATTGAATTAAAATGTGCCACACACACACAGGCACTCTTACACATACACACACACCTATGGCGTACGCCTACATCGAGCCGAGGAAGTGAACTGTGAAAAGTATGGCACTTGCCAATGTGTGTGTGTATGTAAATACGGCGCAAGTTGTGAGTGTGTGCGAAGGGGACGGCATTTCAGCTGGCTGATTGCATGCACAGGTGTGTAGGTGAGTTTGGCTAAGGCTCGCTTGTGCGGTTGCTGGTTATCAGCAAAAGTGTATTAGTGGTGGTTGGTGTGCAAATATTGACACTCATTTAAAATTACAACACTCCGAGGACGAATGATGAATTGCCCGCATGCTCTGTGCTTGTAGTTGTGTTAGGCAAGGGATATCGAAGCATTGTTTCAGTGTATGTGTGTGTTCTGTGGTAGTGTAACCGGTACATTTTAAGCACATATATACATACATGTTTAATACAAGAAATGATAAAGACATTCGCATTTAACTAATGGCCAACACGGTGACTTAGAAAGTTCGGTGTGTGTGTCTATGCCCCACATATAATTGTATATTTTTTAGTGCAGCTGTAGTTGTGTGCTCTGCTGACCACAAATGTTTAAATGAAGTGTAAATATCTTATCACAACCACACCATCACCTCTCGTCGTTAGCAAATATACGCCGGCACAGGCCTTGGGTGTAAACCACTTTTGCTGGAGCCATTGTCAAGTGCTTGAAATGTAAATACAAGAAAAGTTAAGCAGTGAATTAAACTTTGCAAATGTATGCTTTAGCATTTCTGGGAAAATCAAGACGGGTTTGTTTTAGAGTATGCTAAAGTTCAGCCCAATTTGAAAACTGGAAAATATATAAAAAAAAGTTTAATAAAGAAGTTTTCTTTTAGAGTTTTTTCATTTTTTTTTTCATTTATTTATTTTTAAACAAAAATTAATTAAAAGAAATTTTTATTTTATAACAATATTTTTATCAAACCATTTTATCCATTTCAATTTGAAATTTTTTTTTTTATAAAAACGGACAATGATAATATATCTAAGTACAAAGAAATAAATAATTACTGAATAATTAGTGCTTTACTTCTTTTATTCATTCCAAACGTCTTTTCGGTTACGCGCGCCCGCTCCCGTTACAAATGAACGCGCGCCCGCTTGAAGGTCAACTTTTAACAAATATTCTTTTTAACTTTTTTTAATAATTGTTTTAACAAAAACAAAACAAAAGTTAATACAAAACTTATGAGAAAAAATATGAAAAAATTTAATTTTTGAAAAAAAAACTTATTTAATATAATTTGAAATTATTATTTAATATAATTTTTCATTAATTTTCCTTATTTTTCAAAAAATTTGTTTTTTAATAATTTATATTTAAATATGCTTTGAATTATTTTTTATTTTATAATATTTTTTTTTCAAACTTTTTCCCAATTTCAACTTGATTTTTTTTAATTTTTCCGTTTAAAAGTATTTTTTTCTATTTTGTTTTTCAATTTATTTTTTGTGCCAAGAATACCTTTTACCTCTTACATTTTTTCCCTTTCAATTAAAACCAAATATTCTTTGAATTTGATAGAAAAGTATTTGAAAACAAAGTTTATGAAAAAAATGAAATGTTTTTAAAAAAAAATTATATTTCCATATTATATAATTTATAATTTAATACAATAAATTTGTTCAATATTTTTAAATTTTTATTTCAAAATTTTGTTTTTTTCAAATATTTTTATGTTTAATTTTTTGTACCACAAACTTTTTATTAAACCTCTCCATTTTACTTTCACTTTCCATTTGAATATTTTTGTCTGTCTTAAATTTTTCTGGTATAGAATTTTTTTTCAATATTTTATTTGTATATATATATTTTTTTAATTTTTTTTTGTATTACAGATTTTTTATTAATCCTTTTTCTCAATTTCAATTTCAAAATATTTTTTAATTTAATTTTTTTTTACTTTTCTTGTAGTAAATTTTTTATTTATTTTTTTTTTCAAAAATTTGTTTTTTTTCAAGAATTTATTTTCAAATATTTTTTTGTTTTTTTTTTTTGTATCACAAATTTGTTATTAAACTTTTTCTCAAGTTCAATTTGAAATTTTTTTTTTTTAAATTTTATTCTTTCAAATTTTTTTTAACTTTTCCTCTAATAAAAATTTCTTTCTTTCAATTTTGTTTTTCAATTTATTTTTTGCATCAAAAATTTCTTTTCTTCTATTAATTCAATTTCAAGCAAAACTAATTACTTTTTTAAAAGATTGTTCACCTAAAACTTTTTCTTATAATTGTTTTAACTATTAAATTATAATGATTTTGTACTTAAAGTTTTAATTTAAATTTTTTTGTAATATTTTTCTTTCATTATTTTTTGTCTAATTTTTTTGACACAATTTTTTTTTTCAATTTTAATTTAAAACAAAAATCCAATTTTTATTTATAGATTTGGCTTCACACTTTTTTTAATTTTTTTCCCTTAAAATAATAAAGACTTCCTCAATTTTTTTTCATGTTATTTAAGTTTCAATAATTGTATTGAATATTTATTCACTAGTACGTATTTTTTACATATTTCTTTTTCAAAATTTTGTTATTTTTGATTTTGTTTTCAAAATTTTTCTCATTTTTTTATCTTCTTGTATCAAATATTTCTTTATTTCAAATATATTTTCTTGTATTTTTTTTTTTGTTTTTTAAAACAGTTAATTTAATCACAAATTATGTATTTATTAATTTATTATATTAAATTTTACTTTCAGGTGTTACTATTCTGCTTTCGCTCACCGTCTTCCTCAACATGGTGGCTGAAACAATGCCAGCCACATCCGATGCCGTGCCACTGTTAGGTAAGCGACAATTATATTCCAATATAGATGTGCGTTCTAAAAGTTCCTCTGTGTTGATTTATTGTCATATAAATGTTAACAAGTATATAAATATTTTTAGTTTGAAAAACATACATACCTAAATATAACAGTTGAAACTAATATAAACTGAATAGATTACTACACGAGCATACTTAGTACATGAAGCACATTGAAAGACACCTAAAAACATGTAGTTTTTTAGCTGCAAAATATTTTCACAAAACTTAAACAAATAAATGATAACATTTTCATTAAAAAAAAATTCATAAATTTTCATTTAAAAAATTTTATAAATTTTCTTTAAAAAAAATTCATAAAGAATCTTTAAAAAAATTTCATGAATTGTCTTTAAAAAAATTCATAAACTTTCAAAAAAATGTTTATACATTAACCTCACAAATATGGTTCATATGCGATAACAGCGACACTTGAGCGCAAAATTCATACTCATGCGTAAACCACACATACAAACACACTCATATACGACAACATTTGTTTTCTCGTTCACTGTCGTTCTCGCTGTAGTTTTGTTGTTGTATCATTTTCGTGTTTGCTGTGTTAACCAGTTGTGCCGCGCGCAGCTTTCTGCGTCCAGCCTCTAATATAACCATATATTGATGCCTTATCAAGCATTTCAACAAAAAAAAAACAAGTTATATATACCTATATATGTATATTTAAAACCAATATCGATGATTTTATAATATTAAAACTTTGACACGTTAAAAAAGTAAAAGCCTAAGGCAATAAAAAAACAACAAGCGACAGCTTTGACACATTTTTACTTTGCATGGCCGTTTCGAGCTTAGTGCGCATAGAAGAACAAAAACTGAACTTTTTCTATGCGGGCCACACTGAGCTTGCCTCGCGCCATGCAATGCAGCTGTTAAACTAAATAATTTAATGGAATTCAGCATAATAAGTTGCAATTATATGCGCTTTTTGTTTAAACTCATAGCAGTTAATTAATATGCACCAACATTTATGAAAACGAAAATTAAATTCAAACAAAGGAAAAAGTAGGAAAACTTTATAGCAAAATTAATTCATGCAGTTTAATTAATTTCAACTCACAACTTTATAATAGCGAAATAATCTGGCTACAAAATTATAACTCTTTACACTTATCAGTTCCCTATAATTTCACTTTGATTACAAAATTTACGAAAATGTTTGAAAATATCAGAAAAATTCCCGTTTTTCTCTTGCATCCATTTTTTTGCTTTGAACTATCCGATTCAATTTCGTCGCAGAACTGCACATTTTGAATTCTTTGCACGTTTTTTATAAATATTTCCATTTGAATATACTATCAATGTGTATTTTTAAACTTTAATATCAATTTAAAATATATATACTTACATACTTATAACCTTAAAAATATGTTTAAAAGTTTAAATTCAATATAGAAATAGGCTGAGAAAATATTGCACAATACTACTGGCATTGGCTTTAATATTGCTGGCACTTAAGTTCGACAAATGACTACAAAACATAAAGACAAAATTCAGATTGACGAAGAACAAATGAGCTAAAGATCTCCCCCAAAAAATTAATAGTACATATTATTAACCAAGGAGAGAGCTCAGCGATTCTTGAAAGCTGGATGATCCCACTTCGTTTAAGAATTTACCGCTTTGTGAATTCAAATCCGCAATTTTTCATAAGCATTCATTTTACACAGATACATTCTGAGAAAATTGCAGTCACATTCAGCGCAACTCCAGATCTTTAAAGATTCTAAATTCAGTGGCAGAAATGGAAAATCTATTTTATTGCATGAAACTTGGATGCTTCAGCAAGATTGATATTCTGACTGCCATGTACGAGTTAATACTTCAGCAAGATTTATATTCTTGGCTATTATATCCGAGGGAAGAGCCGCGAAATTTTTAATTTTGGATTTTAAAATGAATAGTATGTCTGCACTGCACTTGAATCATGTTGTCGCCAAACTATGACTTTCTCTGTCCACACACCTACGATAGAGATCTGAGCAGGCAAACGCCGTCAGTGGAGAGGGCAGTGAGCTTCCTTACGAATGGGTCAAAGCTTAGGGGAAGGTTAGTGAAGGGATGTAATGTCAAAAACTCTCTATCAACTTCAGTTTCAGACTCCCTGGCTACTGAAAACTTTTTGAAGCCTAGGTTGCTGCAATTAAGGTAGCAGTTTTACTGCTCCAGAGTACAGCCTTTTTTAGAGAAGTGACTACCGTGATAGCAGAGCGGTGATACTAGTGGCCAGACCACAGCGGAATCACAGGTAATTTCAAAGCTGAAGAATTGGTTAGGAATAGAAATGAAGCATCCAATCAAATTTGTATTGCTCACTAAAGATATACAGGAGTAAAATTTTAATGGCTTCACAAATGACTGCATACAGTAGTCTAAGTGCGATCCTCGCACCAACCAGGGTTCCTAACTTAACCTAAAACTTATATTGAGGGCAATCCGCAAGTCGAAGTTATCGCTTTGACAGTTATAGAAAAATTCTTTCGAACACCAAAACTTTGGAAGATGGATTCAAACCTTAAAAAATGGTTCAGAACATTACAAAACTGAAAAGATAACAGTTTTCGTCTTCTGATCTTTTAGTTGGTTAAATTTACAAGCAAAATATTCGAAAAATATGCCGAGATGTATCTACCTCGTCTTCCTGCTAATAAATTGGATTATTCAGGAGGCCTTATATTCTTTGACCAGGGGCCGACTAGAGTTCACTAGCAACCCTAACTGACCGTAAAGAGCTCAGAGTACCAACTGACACTTAGGTTTTTAGGAGGCCATATGTGAAATCACCGTGACTAAAATTTGCTCACTCTATTAGGTTCTCTTTAAACCACCCTGTGCTTCTACAAAGCTATCTAAGGAAACCTCACAATCGCAGTTTTAATGGCATATGAAACTTTTGCTTCAATCATTAAGGTCTTAGACACGTTTTAGTGTTCCACAATAACATGCTGGATTGATAAACGAGGATTGCACCGAGATCTTAGGTCTATTGTGCTCTCTCCTAAATCACAAAGGCTCATCTAGCCCCAGCATATGATCACTATTTGGAAACAAGAATCCAAGGGCCTTAAACCTGCGCCTGTAGACCGCTGTGCAGCCGACTAGCAGGTATTCTGGTGTTTCAGACTCCCTGTCGCAGGATCGGCACTTTACGCAAGAAGCTAGGTCCATATTGTGTAAATGCTTCTTCAGCATGGTCTGAGTTTATCCCTGGGATGTTGATTAAACCTGCTGAAGTTATAGCACTTATCACTTCGATATTGTTTATTTAGACAATTTTAGTTACTTATCTCACAACTTCTTAATTGGCGTAGACACCGCTTACGCGATTATAGCCGAGTTAACAACAGCGCGCCAGTCGTTTCTCCTTTTCGTTACGTGGCGCCAATTGGATATTCCAAGCGTAGCCAGGTCCTTCTCCACTTGGTCCTTCCAACGGAGTGGAGGTCTTCCTCTTCCTCTGCTTCCCCCGGCGGGTACTGCGTCGAATACTTTCAGAGCTGGAGTGTTTTCATCCATTCGGACAACATGACCTAGCCAGCGTAGCCGCTGTCTTTTAATACGCTGAACTATGTCAATGTCATCGTATATCTCGTACAGCTCATCGTTCCATCGAATGCGATATTCGCCGTGGCCAACGCGCAAAGGACCATAAATCTTTCGCAGAACTTTTCTCTCGAAAACTCGCAACGTCGACTCATCAGTTGTTGACATCGTCCAAGCCTCTGCACCATATAGCAGGACGGGAATTATGAGCGACTTATAGAGTTTGGCTTTTGTTCGTCGAGAGAGGACTTTACTTTTCAATTGCCTACTCAGTCCGAAGTAGCACCTGTTGGCAAGAGCAATCCTGCGTTGGATTTCATCAAAAAAGGGATTTTTCATCCGAGGCTGTTTGTCGTTTTTCATTGGGGTAGGCTTTTTACGTGACGGGTCCCAAACCCAGCTCACAACCCTATGCAGGGGATGTTTCGCCTTCTCACTTTAGCTCACCTTCGAACGGATGTTCTTAGGCTACCCAGAGGATACTTGGTCAAAGACCGGAAGTCGTGAGCTGTTTGAGTCATATGTAAAAGAATCGTTTCTGGCCACTCCCAAGTGAATGGCGATCAGAGAACTTTCCTCACTAGCGTGAACTTCAACACATGACCCCATCCTCACAACTGCTCCATGCAAATTCAATGCTGCCGAATTTAAGTGCCAAAGATAGAAAATTCTACGAATTCAATAAAATTAGTTCACTTAAATAATAAAAAATTTAAACCAAATAATAATTTAAAAATTAAATCGAGTTTTGAAACTTGCTGTGTTTGAACCGTTGAAATGTATGTAATATTAATTGATACCATATAATCTTCAAGTTGCTATACTCTATATACAAATAGCCTAACTTTTTCCAATACATTTGTAAGAATCCTGCTCGTTGTAACAACTTATTAAAATCATTTAAATCTTACTCCGTTGAAGTTCAAAAAATAAAAATTATAGGAAAATATATTATGAACATAACTGCTCACGCCTTCACACATATCACTTGGTTACAGACGTTTATATTAATTAACATTTCATAGTATATAAATTTGTTGAAGAGTAAAAGTTGAAATTTCTTCTTAACAAGTCAGTCAATTGCTCTACTAATGTAAAACTTGTGTATATACTTTTTTCTTTATTCTTTTTTCTACTACATTTCTTCGCTAAATACTAAAATAACTCGTGACCCCTAACTACTGCCACTACCATAACCGTAACCACGACCACTGAATGCCACTATTCGTCACTGTTGAATAAATCAAATAATATGACACAAACTACCGAATGATAATTGTATAATAATTGAAATTTCGTATACTTGAATATATCTAAATATATACGTTATACGCCTAAATGTATGCAACATTTTTATAATTCAAAACTAATGGCGATACATTGCATTGCAAATAATAACTGTTAAACTATCTCCGCGAAATTTAAAATTTTAAATATTGCTAATGTTTTCACTTGTTTTCCACATACGGTTTACGATTCATTAAAAACTTGCTAAATATTAAATTACCCTTTGCACCAATAAAATCACAAAAATTTCCCCCCATAAACAACTATTCACAAACTATCAATAAAATATAACAAAACTTTCATTTCCAAAAAAAAAAAATAAAAAAAATGTAAAATAAAATAAAACAAAATAAAAAAAATATATACAAAAATGAAAAATATGAAACTCACACGCCCAACCAACCAACAGGTACATATTTCAATTGCATAATGTTTATGGTAGCTTCATCCGTTGTGTCAACGATTTTAATATTAAATTATCATCATCGAAATGCTGATACGCACGAAATGTCCGAATGGGTAAGTTTTGTTAATGCAACAACAGCAAAAACCACTACTACTACAAGTACAAGAAACATTCATTCATTCAATCAATCAATCAGTCAGTCAATCACACGAAAGTGTTCAGAGCAGCTTAAACGAAATCAAGTCGTCAGTATTTACTATGTGTTAAGTAGTAGTGAAAACGCCTGAAAGTATGCAAGGTTATGCTGAAAATATTCCTTTTGCCTACTTTTTGTGTTTTCGCCTAAATGTATGCTTGTGTTTTATGTTACACTGTGTTTGCTTCCTTTTGCCTTTTACTGTTGTGTCACTAGTGAATATTTTTGCATTTATTATTTATATAATTATGTATATTTATTTATTTTTCCCATGCAAATATGATTTCATGCTGTATTTTTGGTGACTTTCAATTATGTTTTGTATCCATGTGAAATGGCAGCGCAAATAATTCGCACGTCAAAATTAATTGCGTTTTCCGCCGAAAAGTATGCTATTAAATTCATTCAAAGCTTAAGGCACAAATGTTTCTCATAATTAATATATACATACATATGTATATGGATGATATAAAATATATTAGGTAGTCGAAAAAATTTTTTCGTATTTGGTCAACAGATATCGTTGCAGTGGTATATCTCCAGTGCTAACAATCACATTGTGTTACACCATATATTTCAAATACTGTCAGATCCTAACTAATAAAGTCACATTATTTATATTTTCATAGCGACAAAATTCTGCCGAGTTGACAGCTCTTGGCCGCATAAAAAGTCCCTGTCCGTTCCGGTTACCTAGACTCGACTATCGCGGAAACACAAATTCACATTATTCTCAAACAATAGTAAGCTTATCAATTCCACTCACCTCTGCAGCCCCATAATTTGGAATCCAATACTATATTTGAGAAACTTTTCGGTCCTCAGAGTAGCTGCATAAATCAAGTTAACTAAAAAGTACAAATCTCTAGCAACCGTGTAGCATTTTCATGTGGCATCATCGCAATTTCCGTTTGACAAATAAAATACACTGGTCCGTGTTTAGTCCGTGTGCCTATTGTGCAGCATACTGTAAGGCGCGGTGTTCAAATTATTGTTTCTCAGTTCTATGCTGTCCATAGTGTCTTTAAAAGCTGATTTTTTCTAACTTGCATTCAAACGAAATTTATATTTACCAGATCCCTTCCGGTTAGCCCAAGTAACTAATTTTTATTAGCTATATATGCAGCATACTTTGAGGCGCGGCGCAAAAATTTGAATTCTATGCTGTCCATATTTCATTCACAACCGTTCTTTTCAACATTCATTTCAAGTGAGATCTATCTTTTCTTATAATTTTGTAATGTCTCTGACTTCCATCATTATTTTTTGTTTGTTTTTATATTGCTGTTATTGTTAGATATAAATATATATATATATTTATCGTACCCAACAAAAACAAAAAATAAGGCATAAAATATGAAATGCAGCTATTTTCAGCAATAAAAAAATAACAGAGAAAAAAAAACAAAAGAGAAAGAAGAGAATCGAAACAGTGGTAAAATGTAATACAAAGAAGTCGCTCGCTATTGTGTGTGTGTATTTTTTGTGTGTTGTCGTTAAACGTCCACTGCCTACTATAAATGTAATTTATGTAATGAAAAATATCGTAATGTTGATGTTGGGCCCCTTTCAGCGTGGCAAGCAGCGTAGTCACGTTAATGAATTACAAACCCGATAACTTGCGTTTGTATGTATGTTTCCTTTGCCGCAACCGAACGGCATGTGTATGTGTGCGTGTGCACACTCGGCGTTGCGGTGAGTGTGCGCCCCCAACGCAACACCATTTCCTTTGAACCATATAGCATTTTATAGCTTTTATATAATATATAATAAAGAAAGAAAGCTTATATAAAATGCTGTAAAGCAAAAGAAAAAAATATGTTTAAATGGTGTTTAACTGCTTTAAAGTGTTTTATTAATCTACTATGTATATTAGCTTATATCATAGTTTTAAGTTTCACTATGCTTGTACTTTGTTATTGAGCATACTACTAGGCGTGCTGACTCTTTGCTTGCAGTCTCTATGTCACACTTTGAAATATTTCTTGTTTAACTTTTTGTAGCAACTTTCGCTATACAAGTATAAGTAAATTATAAATATTATTAATTTTGCTTAGAGAAATATATTTATTTTATTTTAATTAAATTTTCTTTCCAAATATTTAAGGTTAGCTGGCTTTTCATGTCGATACTTACCAGTTATCTTACTAATATATTAAATCTATAGATTTGAATATTAGTTTTTATTTGAATAATTTCCTTCAGTTTGTAGAAGAATTAAATATTATTTAGCTGTTTTCGATTCGCCATTTCTCTGCTACTTTCAGCTCTTTCGTTAAAGCAGTTACACGTAAAAGCAACAACATGGTTATCGAGTTTAATTGGCACAATGCTACCAAGTTTTGTTTTGCATATTTTACATCACTTTTACTGGAGGATGGTACAAATTATATATTAAAATGCAAATTAAAGTAACTTTTATAAAATAAAAATAAAGAGTTACAGCAAACTTTTCGAAAGAAGAAAACGGTATTTTTCCACTAAAAATTAATCATAGCACTATTGTACTTGCTTCAGAGAACATATTTGTAAGGTTGCACAATTTGCCACTCTCCAAGCGTGGCGAATCGAAGACAGTTAATAACTCGATTACTTATCATATATCAATAGACAAACCTTGGTGTAACAACCAACTGCTCTAAAAATTTAAAATTATATTTATAAATACGAGTATTTTAAGAATTCACAGCACAATTTTTGGAGAAAAAAAATAAATTTTTCGGCCCTCTATGTAGATGAACCTAAAAATCAAAGTTAATGATAGAAAATATTGCTCGTATACTAAGCTAGGGTTTTAAAGAAATTAATTTTATCCGAAAATTTTGTCGTTTTTGTCCTGTTCGTCTTGCCGCTATCGTAGAAGTTCTCGCTGGGCACTTTTCAATGAGCAACCATTTGGTAAGACTAAGAATCTTGGCGAAGGCACTAATGGTGTGCAATGGGCTGCAAGGCAAGGATCATTAGGTGGTTATACACTATGTAAGGTAGATTACCTGTCCAAGCGGATGAAAGAGTTAAAAGTTACAACACCATTGGCTCTTCCCCAAGGGACAGCATTACCAAAAGGGTTAAATTCACCAAGAAGGTTATCCTTGGCAGCACGGCTGAAAGCAAAGCTGACTGGAATGATTTCAAGTGGTACACTGACGGCTAGAAAACTTCCGAAGGAATCGGTAGAGGAGTCGCAGGACTTCGCACCAAACTCTCCAAACCTATCTCAACATTTTTCAGGCAGAAGCCTTCACCAACTGTCGCAACGAAGGTATAACCATAGTCCAGCGCAACTTAAAGCAATCTCCTCCTATGAGATCAAATCGGTACTGGTGCAGGAGTGAATGGCTGAATAGCCTAACGGAACGTAATCAAGTGAACCTCATCTGGGTGCCCGGTCACAAAGGTTTAGCCGGGAACGAACTGGCTTATGAGCTCGCTCACTCCGTAGCATCTACTAACATGATAGGCCCTAAACCCTTCACTGGGAAGGGTCCTAATACCATAAAGAAGATGCTCCGCAAGGATGAAGAAGTAGGCAGAGAGAGGCATTGGCAACAACTTCATGGAATGCGGCTTAGCTTCTTGCGTAAATTGCCGGTCCTGCGACAAGGAGTCGGAAACATCTGAACACAGCAGTCTGCAGACGCAGGCTCTTCAATCCATGTTTCCATTTTTTTCTAAGTTGGTTGGACTGTCTATAGCGTTTGCCAAACGCATGTTTGTTAAAAGGTTAAGTTATCTTCGAGTAATATGTTTGATTGTAAGCAACCAAAAGTGACACGATGAAAATGTTGTGGAAGGTAATCAAACAGCACACAAAAGACTTTTAAGGGATTGAATATGATTTGGCAGAATAAATAAAGAATTTACTTCTTGATCAAGCTATAGATAAGTAAATGAGGATTGCACCGCCACCTAAGGTATATTGTTGAAATAAAAAAAATATTTTTTTTTAAGAATTTCACACTTGCTGTGCTCCTTATCAATTGTTTCGCAGTGGCATGACATTTCACAAAGCCAGCCAAAAATCCGCAATGTAAAGAAAAGTCATTAATTAATTATTCCACGCTTTTTTTAATTACCCACTTCTATCGATTGAAATATTTAATTAACGAAATGACTGCGTGCATAATAATGCACAAATTATTGCAACACATTTCCTTTTAAATATCCCTTATCCAGGAGTTACACGCATCACCGCCGGTATTGTAGGCAATTACCACCGTTATTAATTATGGAAAAATCGCTTCAAAACATCGATCTTCCATTTACGCGCGACAACTGTGTTGATGGCAGCAAAATCCCTTCAATTAAATTACGCCTACTTATTTATGCGAAATTGCTCCGGCAAAGGCAGAGTGATGCCACACTACAGAAAAGGCTTGCAGCCAGCAGGCAACGCAGCCTTTGTGCGATTTATGCGTGTGAGCGGCCGCACATTTGCAACAGCGCGCATTACGCAATTCAATTAATGGCTGCAATGACGGTGGCAACAACAACAACAAACAGAAAAGGAAAATAGTCAGATAAATTTCATGAAATGTATTAAAAAGTATTTTATAATATTTACGAATGCATAAAAAGCAATTGAGGTCACCAATGTGTGGCATGCCACAGCAATGGCTTTCTTTTTGTTGATATACCACACACACACACACAAATAATCGACTTATCAATCATTGTGTGTTGAGAAAAAATTGTGAAAGGCTTAAAAGTGTGTGAGCAGCAACAAGGAAACGTGTTGCAAACAAATGCATTAAAGGCAAATGGCATCCTGCCATAAGGGCAACAACTGCGCATAAATTGTAAAGAACACTGATATACTGAATATATAGTTGTAATTTATATATAGAGAAATTACTTAGCAAAGTGTCATGTAATGACTGCAAAAAGCTTCTCTTAAGAATGCCACATTTGTATAGATTTTCTGGGTTAAAATCACTTGCAAATCAGAAACACGATTTTTTTCGAAGAGGCGTTTTATTTATCGCATTAAACACAATAATTGTGTATGCAAAGAGTTTTATTGGGTTGTTCACTAAGTAATTGCATATTAATGCGATTGAAAAGCGATTTTTTCATTTGTGTCCAACATTTTATAAAATTATATATTCTTCTCTTTAAGCCAATATGGATTACTTCTTTGACGTTTGATAGGCAAATCGCATTCGTTAATGTGACGAAGCAAATTTCGTTTTATAAGATGATGATGAACTCATATTTCAAGCTTCAGAATTAATACTAGACATTTCGATTTAGTCAAATTTATTCTTTCAGCAATTTATCGAGTTGTTGCTCAACGAATTTCATCTGGTTTCGATCTTCGATCTTAGATAGAGCACCAAACAAAAAAACACAGGCCTTACTCAATCAGCTGTTCAAATACACAACAGTGAAGCGATTAAATGCGAAGTTGAATGCGAAAAATTTAAAAAAAGTAATAGCCAAAGACAACTTTATTACAATAGAAAAATTTTGGTAATAATCGAAGGATAAAATTTTGGTTTTTGGCACAATAGCGGCTTCAAACAAAAGGTGTGTTTTTTTTGACAAAATCAGCCTTTCAGAGTGGTTTAGAAATCGAAATTATTAACAAAATCGTATTTTTTTATTCATCACCTGAAAAATATGTATAAGAAATACATTCACTCACATTCGGTAAACACATCGTGAGGGTTAATCCCTTAAACTATTTTAATAACCCAAGCCCAACCCCAATTTCTTTCAGCACTCAAGTACAACATAAATCTATCCTCCATATGCATAAACTATATTTAAAGGAAATGTAATTTTCAATAATCATAATTTCATTTCAAAAGTGCTAGTATCACGACACTCCACCCACATATCGATAACTCCAAAAGCAAATATAAATGAAACTGAAAAGTGCTTGATAACTCCCAAAACTCTCCTCAGCTTTGTTCCCGCCCAACTCCTCACACGTCACTATGCCAACGAGTTACCATAAAACCATTGTTGCGTCACACAATGCAGTTCGCCTTGCATTGTTGCACTGTCACCGGCACATTGTCGGTTCGGCTTGCATGTTTGAAGTTTCGGTTATTGAAGTGAGAGTCAAGATGCATGCAAAGTAATCGTTGTTAACATGAATGAGTTCGATACTTGAGTACAGCTCCCTGCGACACACTGGCGCACACATGCAGAGTTGCTCAAGAAGCATGCCGCAGCCACAGCAGTGCTAACGATTGTCACAGATAATAACCACCACCCTCCGCCCGCCCGCCGCCAGCTGCTCCGTTCAATTCGTTTTGTGTCAGTCAAGCTCTAACAATGAGATAACATATCAATTTCCCATTGAAGCGTTCGCCACAAAAGTGGCAAAGAAAGCATGGAGGCAAATGCTACGGTGCCACAGCCGTGCGAATGTGTGGCTATATGTTTACAAGTGTAGCGTTGTGTTTCCGAAGGTACACACATCCATACTATTGCAGACATTTGAATTTGTGTTTTAGCGGTTTTATTCGAGAAGTGTGCATGTGTGTGTGTGCAGGTAAATTTCCTTTAACATGCAAACAAGCAGCAGGCTGAGTAAGCTGAAGCTAAAATTACACAGGAAGAATTGAATTTCTAAGAATCTTTAATAATAATCAATGGTACTATCTGCTTCTTTATACTGCTATTTTCACCCTTTTTTAACCTTTAAGTGGCAACAAAAACTTTTAGGTAAAGTTCGCTAATGTAGAGTAACACCAAGAAATTATTCCCAACACCAGCTTGACCAGGGTTAACGAATTATCCAAGAGCACTGATATAGAAAAGAACATTTTTATGTTAATAATAATAAGGCCCTATATTCCTTTTGGCAGTGGCGTATTTACAACTTCGGTCAACCCCCTTTATCTACCTACCTACAAGTTTCATGAGGTGGATCGAACAAAAGTGAATTTTTACAAAATATCTTCGATATTAAGTATATAAAATTATACACTAAACGGTTTTTGAAGAAATTAATAGTAAATTTTCCAGACATGTTATTAAAAGCCATAGAAAAAACCCATTTTCGCCCGATATCTTGTACACTTTTGACACAATTTGCAGGAACTTTTGCCCGAACTGGTGTTTTTAAATACCATTTTTGAAAATTTGGAGAAATAAAAGTATTTGTTACATTCAAAGCATAGGGTAACTATGAGAGTGACACGTCGCTAGACAAAGCTAGAAAAGTGCATCTCTAAGTTCTAACACTAGTTTTAAGGAAGATATAAGCCAAAAGATATACATAAGACAAATTCAAAAACTGAAGAGTATTCGAGTAAAAATTAATATTTTTCATTGTTATTCAAACTATTATATTGTGAGTGGAAGTATTTTTCTGAATATTAAAAAACAGCGAAGATCGTTTTGCCGCCCCCCAAGACGTTGCGCCCGGGGCGGAAAAATGGCAAAAAGTTGTCGACCAAAATTGTACATATTTGGTTCACTAAAGGCTTTTTCGACTAGCGTATATTTATAAACCCACGTCTCGTAACTTGTTATAAAACGTTCGATTAATGTAAAGCACGTAGCTCCGTTGTCAAGTATCTGATTTTCCTCTATTTAACGATGTTTTTGTGAACGACTTGCATGAGGAAAGTTTTCGCTGATTTCATGAATTTCGCATAATACTTTGTGCCACTCAAATACTTGTGTTGGTGGTTAAGTGAACTCTCCAAAACAATACTGCACCATTTCAATAATTCCGTGGTCGTGATTCAATAACAAACACAAAATTTCCAACAAAGAATTTTATTTCTAAATTTTCAGAAAAAATTTACGCTTTGCAAACAAACAGATGTGAACGTATTAGTTGACCAATGGAGAGCCTATCACATACGAACCTAGAAATGGTTGTATCAATCTAGAAAAAAATTATTTATCGATTTTTTGCGCTCTCAGCGTAAATGGACCAGTCCAAGTTAGTTAAAGATTCAATTAAATCAATAGGAAAAGTAAATCGTTGGCGACTAGTATTCATTTGTCAACGTCAAAGTATTCTAATATCCAATATTGACTGCATTTCGAAGAAAAAATCCCAATTGATTCTAGAAAACACAAGTAATTTCTAACAGTGTAGACGTATATTTTCACCTTATTAACACTGTCTAAGGCAAACCGAATACGCTGCGCACAACAATAGTTGCTATCAAGTGGAAAAGGAAGAGATTAGATGGGAAAATGTGTATTTTTCACGACACTTTGTATATGTATATAACATACATATGTATATGTATACACATATGCTAATATGTAAGCGTGTATTTACAATTTGATGGCTGGGAGCTACCGTGGAATTGCACTCCAACATTACAAGCATTTCTTAGATATTGCTTTGACATTTGCATTTGTGTGTTTTTGTTGTTCCAACCCGCACTTTAGTGCAATTTCATGTTTCCTTACAAACCGCTGTAGAGATGCTTATCCATACAAAAGTAATTGCAAAGCGTGTAGTAACATTCATAGAGCTTACTACTAACGGACTGACGGGATGCGTTTGCGTTTGCAAATATTTATTTGCGAGTGTGTGTATATTTAGTAGCAAATCTACTCATATAAAAAAATGAATTTAGTTATATAGATACATATGCATATATTTAAGTTTGTTTTTATGTTTGTGGCAGTTGGCACCAAGCGGCACCAGCAGCGCCAATAAAGGCAATCAAGCGGCAGCGTCTTGTGCAAATTGACACGTGCAAATATTTGCAGGTTTAGCACAGCAATATGTACAAAATCATATATAATATATAAATATATATGTATGTACTTATATTGATAGCAATATGTATATGCCGCACCGCCTTTCTGTGATTTGACACATTCGATTTTAGTGAAAGAGGAAGCGCATGCAACTGAGTGCCAGCCTTATCACTGTTGCGCTGGCAAATTAGAAGCAAAGTTGCAATGATAACTGCCTTCAGTCGCAATGACGCAACGCTTTTCAATATTCGTTAACGCTTATGTGTGAGTAGCTGCTCTAACTCGAGTTGACTCCGCTTGCATCAAGGTGAGCTAACGGCTTGCCATTTGCAACGCTGCTACCTAGCAACAATACCTGCATTTACTATATAGTATATGCATACACACGCTTCCACATGTGTAAGCCCACAGTTTACCGCTTTGACAAACCCAAAGCATTGTGCGCATGTGTGTGTGTGCGCTGTTGTCTGCCATTTGGCATATGCTAACCGCAAAACCATCAGCTTTGCATGCAAATATTGAAATTGAATTTTCGATTAGTCCGTTATTTGTGCATATATTAGCCCCAAGAAAGCGCACAACGGCACACACACATACGCCTTGCATTCAAACAATGTATGCCTGCCATTTATATGAGTAGATGAGTAGGTGTGGCAGGCAATTCGTAGCAGCTTTCAATTACCTGCAGAGCATATGCAATCCCTAGTTGGACTAAAGCACACACAAGGAAACGTTTAACACCGGTCTCACCCAGCTAATTGCTTTCGTGTATACTCGTACTTGCATGCCTGCAACACATGCAACACACGCAGCGGACTATCTGTGAGCTTCCGGACAGGTTATCAGTTAAGAGGTGGCTCAAATGCGTTGGGGGTTTTCTAAAAACAGATAGATTTTTGAATTCGAATGCAGAATTTTTGGCACCGGATCATGGGAATAAATGCTTTAAAATGATATATTTGAAAAGAGAAATTGTTTAGTATAAATTTAAGGAAAAATATTAGCCGAGCTGGCAGAAGTCTAATTGAGTGCTTTTATTTACATCAACAACAAAAAATATACATACATACTTAATACAAACTCATATATAAATCTACTTTCTACCGAGATGTACATATAATCAAGAAATCTACTTTTGCAACTACAACAAAGAAAAGTTGTGAGTTCGTAAGCCATAAATTACGGGCATATCAATATTAAATGCATTTGCGAGTTTGTACAAGTTGTGAAATGCGGTTTTCGCATGCAATAAAAGCTTGCATTCAACTTAGTTGAAAAGAACATTTATCTCAATAATTCAAACTTGCTTGCATTGAAGTTTCAAAGAGTTTTGTGCAACCTGCAGCACTGCGAAGCCATCAAACTATGGCCGCAACGATAAGAGAGGCCGGAACAAGTTTGCACGTGGCGGTAATAATTACAGTGCATATTCAAGGCAGTGAGCGTATGTATAAATAGGTGAAGGTTTTAAATTTATTTCAGTTGCTTTGAATTAAAGCATATACCATGGAACATAAATTCAGCTGGACTAATAAAAAAAAATATTTTTACGCTTTTCATTACATATTTTTCTTAAAGTCTTTCAGTGTCTTCAGCCAATTTTGGTTTTTCCGCTTTCGCCCCATTTTTGAAGCGCCATTGGCTAGATGGGCGGTATCGACCTCAAATTCTTACACCAACATCTTGCCACAAGTTTGATTAATGTAGAATACTCAGTTATGTCAATAAGGTCGCAAACCACTACCCGTATTTTTGTTTTTTGCAAAAGTTTCAAGTATATTCCTACAACTCTAGTATCTTTTTACCCAAAAATTAACCAAAACCTTAACCAAAACTTTAACCAAGACTTTAACCAAACATTAACCAAACCTTTAACCAAAACTTTAACCAAACCGTGATGAGTAAATCATTAAGATATATATTTCGATACTCTTTACTACCTCACTGATGCCAACACAACGACTTTCAACCATTCAACTTTTTCGTTGCTATCTTCAATAAAAAATGGATAACTTGCATGAGGCAAGTTTTCGAAGACTTTACGACCTTCACAGAATGCTTTGTGACACTCAACTACTTTTGTTGGTGGTAAAGTAGATCCCTCGAAACAGCTCTGCACCATTTTTAATAATTCCGCAGTCGTGATTCCATTAAAAACAAAAAAATTTCTGGCAAATCCGTTGTTCTTGTTCTTCTTCGTGGTAAAAATCGCCAGAGAAACTTATCGTGAATTGAACAAGCCACTGCCAAACACATACTAATTGAGATGCGGAAATCAAGCCTCACACGAATAAAAATAAAATTGTAGCAATTTAGGAGACAAACTTTATCGCTTCCGTTTCGGACCAGTTCGGTTCAAATTTGATCAGATTTGTACATATGTATCTCCGAGCTGACCACCATTAGACAAATATTTTACTCCAATGCCTCTAATCACCAAGAAATTTGCGCTAAAATTTGTACTGCTGATTTTTCTCCTCCATCCCATTCTATATCGCCGATCTCATTGCCAAAAAAAACCACTCCACTAAAGTAAACGTTGATTTATTTTTCACGACAGCCGACAGCTTCGTTGCCCTTGAGCGCTGCATGCATTTTAACTAAAGTGAAATAAATAAATGCTACCAAATGCAAAAGCGAAACCACACACCTTTCAGCTAGCCCCAGCGCCCGTGATTTTTGTAATTTAACGCCTCGCTCGTTCGACACCTGCGAGCTGCAGAACACACACACCTGTATTGTATGCAACATGGAAAGAGTGTGCAGCTGTTAATGCATTTGCGCTGAAGCGCTGTCCCAGAAGTTAAGCTCTATGGAGTTAGCAAAACAGTGGATGGAAATCCGGTGCACTCGCTGGTTACTAGTGGAATTCAAATATATATATCTAGTATTCACATACGAATAAAAAGGAGTCGAAAACTCCGTTGTAGTAAACATTTGACATATTGTTTGCTTTCGCAATTACCAAGTTGAACTTTTTCACAAACATAAGCTTACAATATATATACGTAAATACATATATACAGATACATATGGAAGCGTATATACATACATATATATGTGTTAAATAGTTGATCATTTCCGCCGGAAGCAACAAAAAATTGCCTCTTTATTGCATTGCGTTGTTCGCTCTTCGTTATATATTATTTAAGTTTAATTAGGAAATAAACAAAAGGCGGGAAGATGATTGAAAAACATTGAGTATTTTTAAATCGTAAATCGTTACATTACTACATGTATTCAGCCATTTTTCATATATCACTTTCAGATATAGATGCAGTGATTCGGTTTAAAAATCGAACTTGCCTTTTCCAGAAATCGAATAATTTTGATGTGATGACTTGTTCTGAAAATTAATTTCACATATTCAAATATAATTTGAAAACGAAAAACTAATCCAACAGAGGAACTTTGAGGAGAAAGTTTCCCATGAAGAGCTCATCATTAACTTGAGCTTCATGATGTCAAAACACTGTAATATTTTTCAAGCAGGAATGCCTGCAGTTAAGGTAGCAGCAAAAAAACTAATTCGAAAAAAAACTTTATCCTAACAGCGGTTTGGCAATGCTGGTCTTAATGACGTTGATTGTTCGATATTTCTGGTTCAAAATAAAGACTTAAGAGGTCTTTTGAAATACCTGCTGTTATCAAAATTCATCTCACCGCAATGTTGGGAGTTCTTATTAGACACTGTCTTCTATGTACTTATGGCTTGGCTATGGAAGCTGCAATTTGTTAAATCTGTTTGGAGGAAAATAAGTTGAAAACTCTAGATACTTATTAGTCACTGTCGAACTTTTGCTAAGTTTGAAGCAATTCGACAGTCATACCGTTTACGAACAAACCAGCCGCCTAAACAAATTGGGAGCAAGCTGGTAGACGCTTAAAAAAGGAGGTCACCAGCAGAGGCACTTTATTTATCATTAAGCCCATTTTGGTAAGATAAATAATTTTTTAAAACATTTCAAAAAATGTCGCTCTGAATACTATATGTAAAAGGTCGTCTTGTTGACAATTATTTGGAAAAAATGTGTACGAAGTATACATGTTGGAGGAAAGTAACTACAAAGAGATTTCTTTAAACTGCTTTCAAGAAATATTTAATTTAAAGGAAAATTTGCATACTACTGTGGACAAAAAACAGTAAGACTTTTAATGTAAATTTCGCGAGAAAGCCTATTAGTAGATTTTTTTCGGTTAGTTGCGCCATCAAAATAAACATTAGTGTTTAGTGTACGGTTGTCTTTCTGAAATATATATAGTGCATTGGCGATCTTTACTACGAGTGAAATTATTCAACAAAGAAATTTCATGAGATTTAGTGTGTGGAATAAAATTTCTAGTGCCGAAAGGTTCAGAATGTTGGAAAAGTGCATTGATGACACTTGTTGTCGCGAGCAAGTCATATGCTTGAGAATGCTCGCCGACTACCAGCATGTCATGAAATTACTGGCGATGAGTTTTGGATATATGCTTACGACCCGGAAACATACGGTTAATCGGATTAAATTAAGAATTTTAAAATTATGAACAGAGTCTTACTATTTTTTCCCAATATTTGTAAAAGGTGTATACACTCCCGCTCATAAAAAAAACCGATTGAAAATGGGCGTTAAGGGAAAATCCCGTTATCAAATGTCAGTTATTTTCATTTCCAATGTATGTTGCAGTTAAAGTAGAAAAACTTAATTGAATTTAATATTATATTTTGGTGAAATAAGTCAATTAAAAGTGAAAACGATGTTTTGACTGCAAAGCAGAAAATAGATATTGTTTTGTTTAAAAAGCAATAGAAGACAAATGTTGCTAATCGAATCATCAGTGAGGAGGTTCTGGGAAACATATTTAAAAACTGACAGTGTCCTCCACCACCTTGGAACGGATGTTCAAGGACGTCGAATCAACAGGAATACAGGAGTTTGGTGCGAATATCTTTGAGAGAACGCTTTAAAACTGCCCCAGAAGTTGCTGCAGAGCTTAAAGATGTTCATCGAATACAAGTAGAACTAAGCAGCTCAACTGTTTGTTAAAGAAAAATGATTTGAATGCCTGAAGAGCTGCATAATCCCCGCTTCTTACAGCAAAAATGCATCATACCCGTTTAAATTGGTGCATTGAAAGAGAAAATTGGTCCAGAAATGAATGGAATTGTGTTTTCAAACGAAAGCAAACAAAAACCTTATTGGACAAAAATCAGGAGTCATGGTTCATCGCAGAGTCAATAAACAATGTGTTCACAGCACTGTAAAACATTCGTCATGCATTATGGATTAGGGTGCAATCACTAATTATGAAATTGGCGAAATAATAATATTAGATGGTACTGTCAACGCAGCAACATACGCAGAAATAATGAAAAAAGGTGTTTTACCTACCAAGGAGACTTTAATCGAGCACGTAGGAAAAGTAATTTTTCAAGATGATTCTGCACCGTGTCATCGGTCAAAGCGAGTAAGGACTACCTAGACATTTTCTTTCACGAACAGTTCCAGACACACTAATTATGGCAGATAAACTTTTTACTTATAAAAGCAGATAAACTTTTTACTTCATAAGTCAACGAATACAAAGATATTTTGGGGATTTAGTCCTGGAAATATCCCTGTACTCAATACTCAATCCAAAATTGAAGGACATTGTTGAATTTTTTAATTAAAAAATTATATGAAAACATGCCCAACCGGCTACAAAATGTTATAAAGGCAAAAGGCGGTGACACCTACTATTAAGTAAAAAGTAATTTTTTATGCCAAATCAAACAAGTATTTAAACCTGTTTTGTCACCTAAAAGCTTGTTTTTTCTACATTTTCCATATGCATTTCTATAGTAGAAAACTGAGTATTTTACAGCGTATTTTAACTTTCCCTGATAAACAATTATTTAAAAGGATAATATGAGTTAAACGGCTTAAAAAGGTCTTTCAAAATTTTATTTAAACTTATTTCAAAAATATATTATCTCTACAAAGCTTATTTTGATTAATTTTTATTAAAAAATATATATAAACTTTATAAATCGGCTTTTTTATGGACGGAAGTGTATATGTATTTTCTAATAAAAAGCTTACAATTTGTACAATAAGTTTTACAAAAGACACATTTTTTCCTTAAACAACTCACAAAAAAATTCCGAACTATAATTACTCAGCCTAACTTTATCTTTTATGAACAGTTACATTTGTAAATATACAAATTAATGTATTTTTATGCGATTTCAATAACCTACAGTCAAGCAGAGACTGTTAACTGCAAGTCAGCGCGCCTAAAAAGATGCTAAAATGTTTAACAACTAGAATGTTTGCATGCAAATTTATTAAACTTAAACGTAACAGTAATTGTTTGTGTATTTTCAAATATTATATTTCATTGCTTTAACTGAAAACCCATCCATCAAATGGATGTTTTCGCAATAAGCACATAAATAAGCCTACAAGCAAGCAAAATTTATTTATACCGAAAGTGAAGCGTAGGCGTACAGCTTGCTATGCACTACCAATGAGAAATATAGTAAAAAAATGCCTAAAAGGTCAACGGAAAATTTTAGAAAGTTTGGCCATCGGTGCTTCATAAATCATAGAGTTGGCATGCGCCTACAAGCATGCTTCAACACCTACATGATTTCTAGCAACAACAATTTTGTTTGCAGTTCAAGTATATATATTTTTTTTTTAATTTTGTTCATGCCGAGGCGTTTGCGCTTGCTATACAGGCGTTTGTTTTTGCTAAGGGCTAATCACTATGCTAATCAAGCATACTTGAATTTAGCATTGTTAGGCAAATGCTTAAGAATTGCTTTAAAGAACTGTCTACTGCTAAGATATTGAATGCACATTTGTGAAAGCATCCACTTTCGCCTAAAGCGACCCATTGACTTTTCACACACATGCATTTAATAAATCTGCCACAAATTTCTCTCAATAATATGCTAATTACTAACAATGCCGCATGAATTTTATTTGAACATCGGCGAAAAAAACGAAATATCTTCACAACTGGCCCACTTCATAGATACGCATCGTATTTTTATGTTGGCTGCCATGGATTCTACGCATGAGTCGTCCTGGTAGGCCCCTGATACTGGAATTCCCCACGACACCGTGCTCGGACACATCATCGGAACGGAAGCATCAGATATTGTCCGATGTTGAACTGAAGGAGCGGTAGGCAAAAACACAAATATTTTTATGCAAAAAAATATAACAATTATTTACCGTTAATAATTAATTAAGTGTTTTTTGACCCACTATATACTGTTAACAATTTAACCAAACCTGTTCTATTCAATTGTATGGTGTTCGTGATTAGCTCTTCGAAATCGCTGCTCGCCAACGTTCTGGACATCGACGATGATTTCCGACACAACTGCCGACCGATGACGCCCGGCGGCACTTTGCCCCACAATCCCGCATTCTATCGCACCGTTTATGGGTAACAGCAACAAGCTGCTGAGCAAAAGCATACAGAAATAAGATTTCGCATATAGTAGAGTGTGGCCACACGTTTGTATTGCAAGCAGTAAAGCTTATTTATTAGACTGCTTGAGTGCTTTTTAGCGCGCAATAGTTTCGGTTGTGGCCACACTCCACTTTATCGCCTTTATTGATATGAAAGTCATCTACTAAATTCATTTATTTTCACCATATAGTCAAGGCGATGACGGCAGCATCGGTCCGATCGGTAGCACCCGCATGCCGGATGCCGTTACGCATCACACTTGCATCAAATCAGCAACGGAATATGAACTAGGTTTAATTTTGAAGGAAATTCGCTTTATAACCGATCAGGTATGTTGGACGATTTTCAAATATTTGCTGTTAAATTATACATTTTTGTTTATTCTACATGAAAGCTTGGTTTTTTTAATGTTCAATTTTACAAAAATCAGTTCGGTGATAAAAACTACGATATTATCTTCAAAAATATCAACTATTTTCCTGAAAGATTTTTCTAATGGAAAGAATCAGTAGATGTAGTAGTGTAAAGCTTTCATTCTGTATTCATATTCAAGCTACAAGATATCAATTTTCTAATAGCTTTATCTCTATAGGAATAAATCAGAAGTCATAAATTGTAATTTTTTTTTCTGTTTAGCTTTCAGCTATCGACGCAATATGCAATGAGAGAAATCATTTAAGATTGAAATGAAAAGTCTTGATTTTCACTATGCTATGTTTGAAGCTTTCATTAGATATTCATATCCCAGCTATAAGCTATCGATTTTCTAATAGCTTTATCTCTATAGGAATAAATCAGAAGTCATAAATTAATTAGTTTTAATTTATTTTCTTTTGAGCTTTCTGGCATTGACGCTATATGAAATGAGAGAAAGTATTCCAGAATGAAATGAAAAGCTCGTGCCACCAAAACTTTGTGCTTTCATAGCTGTGCTTATATGCTTTCATTGTAATATTAAGTGTTAAGGCCTTCATTAGACAATATACAAGCTACAAGCTAAATAATAATACCACAACAATAATAAAATTGTAGCTTTTTAAGAACTTTTTTTAAACGAAAAGGTTACGCATTTCGTCTTAGAACTTTTTCTGCGCTTTTTCTGCCCTAGACACAGTAATCGCTGAGAGAGAGCATTTAGAAACGAGAAGGAAAGCACGTTCATAAAAGCGTTGTGCTTTCAAAGCGGTGCTAATCTTAGATATGTTGTGTTTTAAGCTTTCATTAGTTAAACATATCCCAGCCACAAAGTATAAATTTCATGAATTGAAGAAATACTGCAATTAATAAAGAAATCTGCAAATCTGATTACAGCTTCTTTAGGATCGTTATATGAAGAAGGATCTTACACTGACAAGTCGTCTTAAAAACCTTGAAAATTCTTTCATACACAACTTTTTCCTTTCGTAGCTTGCTCATACAATTTAAAAGACTCGAGGTTTTTAATTTCGGATAAATTTTTACTTCATAGTATTTATTATTATTACAGAAGTGTTAGTCCCCATTTTAGCGACTTTTTTAATTTGGTTACCATTCAGCCAAATTTAGTTACTATATTTGGTCTGCCTAACTGGAAAGATGTAATTGTTATGAAAGCTTTCATGAAAAACAAACCTTCTTAAAACCAAAATGATCGATAGGGCGAACTTTTATTGTCTCTGTGTAACAATGAGATCAAGTCTGAATTTGTCTAATTACTCTATGCGCGGCTTGTGTCCGCACTGAGCTAGTGGGGTTTAGAACTTTACTTAGTTTATTAATTGATTTTTTTATTTTATTTATTTATTATTCAATATTATACTTACTTAGATTAAGGCTTGCACATAATTTGTATGCTTCTTGAAAGCATACATATTTTGCAGTAATGCAAAAACTAAATTTCATTATCATTCTTTAGAATTATTTTAAATAATTATGTATATAATTGATACTAATTATATATATATATTGAGTTCCACAAACACATTGAAATTTATAACCACAAATTGCATGGGTTTTATTAATACTTAAGCCACACTTTTCAAATATTTCTGTCACTAAGCCAAGTTGACCCTGTATACATAGCTAATAAATAATTCCCATATATTGTATATAAGCCTTCAATATATTTTTATATTAGTACTACTTATGGAACATACGACCATTTACAATAACAAAATTATAAAGCCAATAGAAAATAATGGTATTGAAAGAAAATAATTTATGTTTCTTTCTTACACTCTCTCTCTCTTCTGATTCTTCGCGCTTGCTCTTCAATATTATAAAAACAAAAATATTAAAAAACTTAAAAAATAAAAAAATTATAAAAAAAATGTAATTGAAAATAATATTTTTTGCATAAAAATAAAAAAACAAAAAATAAAAATAAAATTTATAATAATAACAACAATTTAAATACATACAAAATGTGTATGGAAATTGTATGAAATTTTCTACACATAAAACAGCTACGCAAAGAAGACGAGGAAAATGACATTGCCAATGATTGGAAATTCGCAGCTATGGTCGTTGACAGACTGTGCCTTATCATATTCACAATGTTCACAATATTAGCCACAATAGCTGTACTACTATCAGCACCACATATTATTGTCTCGTAGCCATATGAGCGAGGTTATTGTTATTGGTTTTATTATAAAATCAATTTGTTAATTATTAAATTAATAACGAAAATTTTTAAGTAAACTTTAAAATTTAAAACCAAAAAAAACGTAAAAATCTGTACACACAAACAAACAAACAATCGGAAAAATATCAACACAACCAAAGACGCACAAAAACACGCACGCAACTACCAAAAATAAACAAACAAGAACAACAAACACCGAGGTGTATACAAACGCAATTTATATACAACAACAACAAGACATTTTCACCAAACGCAGTTACAAATATGGCGAAGCGAAAATCAGTTTACAGCAAGAAAACCTCAAAAAGGGAAAACCAAACACATTTAAACAAGGATTCACCCACACACACATCCACAAAACACCAAAAACAAAAAAACTAATAACACCTAACAAAAAAATACAACAGCAAAAACGCTCACCTTCAACAATCAATCAATCCAACACGCAGACTTGCAACACTAACAGAAATACACTGGAAAAAAATCGGAAAAGCTAAATAAAAATGTTTAATCTCTGCAACAAGTTTAAACAAACAAAAAAATCGTAAAAACCAACTAAAAAGAAAATAAAACACAAATATCGTAATACATTTAAAACCAATTTATAAAAAATACTTTAGTTAAATTGTTAGTATTTAAACAAAAAAAATATTTTTCTCTTCCTAAACAAAAACTTAGCGCGTAAATAGATTTTTCAATTCCAAACTGAAAACACAAAAACAAAACATTAAATTAATTTCATCAATTACCATACAAAATAAATACAAGCACTGCTAAGTTTATGGTAGAAATAGTTGAAACTGGCATAGCAAGTTCAGTAGAAAGAATTTGGATAGACAGATGTGGAAGCACAGTGCTGAGAAAAGTTGATAAGCAATGATTACTTAGTTAGTTAGACTTTAGTCGTTTTCCCAGAACACCTTGGCAAAGAAACATTTTTTTAAGTAAGAAAGTTTTTATAAGAGAGTGCGCTTTGATCAAGAGCTTTCACAAAAAAATGAGCTTTTATAAAGAGCTTTTGCTCAAACGACTCAAATTATAATTAATTTAATTTATTTTTTACTTCTTTTAAGTAAGAAAGCTTTCCCAAAAAGGAAGCTTTCATCGAAAGCTTTGGCAAAGGCTTAATAACTCCGTTTATATTAATATCGCTTCTTTTTAAGCGAAAAAGCTTTCACAAAGTTTTCAAAAAATGTGGAATTTGGTTAAGAGTTTTCAAAAAAGAATGAGTTTTCGTCAAAAATAAAAAACTCAAATTTTTTAGAATGAGCTTTCATCAGAAAGCTTTCACAAAATACTCAAACAACTTAAAATTTAATTAATTCAATTATTTTTTACTTATTTCAACTAAGAAAGCTTTCCCCACAGAGCAAGCTTTCATAAAAAGTTTTCACAACAAGCTCAAAAACTCAATTTGTACTTTAATTAATTATTTTCGACACATTTCAAATAAAAACCTTTGACAAAAAAGTTAGCTCTTCAAAACTTCAACCGTATTTTTCCCACAAGAAAAAGCATAATAAATTTAGAATTGCTATTTATTATATAAAGTCCAAAAATACTCGCAGACTTAAACAACTGAGGTGTTCTAAAGAATGTAGTAATCCCAGTACCTATCGAACACTTTTTAACTGACGTCTTAACTTTCGAAGTTAACTGTGAGTGTAAGCAATGTAGACGATTTGAGAGGAGAAAAAAATCATATGTAATTCACTTCGAGCTAAGAAGCAGCTTTTTGTATATAGAAAATACATACAATATAAATATACACAGATCATTTATGCAGTCAGCATATATCGGCAAAAGTTCACCATAACCAGTAAATAGAATTCATATTAATAATAATTATATATAGATATATAAATCAACTTCACAATAGGAATCATTATGAAATTAATGAAATCGGCGAAATATCATAAACTGCTTTCCAAGCCATTTGCATGACAACTGGGCTCCAATAGGTAAATTTACAAGCGTAATTACATAGAAACACTTAATTAAGCTAAATAGTAGGCACATAAGGCTCATACACATATTTAAAAGTCAGCAGATTTTATAAAAGCCGCGTAAATCGATGTCATAGCAGATAGATAAAAACAGATTTTCATGTCATTAGTTAGAAGCGCTTACAAAATTAAAGAAATTATTTACAAAATTCAGTTCAATATATTATTTACTTTGACATTTCATAAAGGTTTCCATTAAACAAGAGCACAAATAAACGCGTATTGTATGCAAATTATCGCACGCGTGAAAATGTGTAAATAAAATAAAAAACTAAACGAAGTAAGCAAAGAGCAGACGCAAGCATTGACATATGCCTAAATAAAAAGCCGATAAAACTGCCAATTAATTATAATAAACAAAAACAACTAATAACTTTAGCGTGTAGTATAAAAAATGTATCGCATGCGATATTTTGCAAAACAATTACGACATAAAAAAGAATAAACTCCAGCATATTAAATAAAAGACCCACTCCAAACAACTTAAACAAGCGTACAAAACCAATATAAATAACCCAAAAACTGGGAAATTTGCAATGAAAAAAAAATAATTACAATAAAAATGAAAAAAGCGGGAAAAATGTCATGCGCGAAATTTGCGTAGAAATAAGTTGAAGTAAGCTAACAACACCTCATAAGGCTCATAAAACATACGACGCGTCACCATACATACATACATATGTGTATGTGGTTGCGCTGGCGCGTGTGTGTGGACCCGCACGGCGGGATCCCGTAGAGAATTGATACAAGACAGCATGCACTGCAAAAAATGGTTGCGAGCAATAATATCTGCGTGTTGATGACGGCAAAATGTATAAACTATGAAATGCGTTATGATCGAGCGATTTATTGTTTGGCGGCGGTTGGGTGCGCTATATACATATGTATACATATATGTATATATGTACATATGTGTATGTCTGTATATAAGCAACCAACTTGTAGGCGCAGGTGGGGGCACTTAACAATGGACTTGTTTAGTTTAGGGCCACTGATGTGATTGAATTTTCCAAATTAAACAGAGAATAGCAAATTTGTTGATTTTTGTGAGTTCCGTGGGATGCAAAGCAAAGAAATTTAGCTCTCGTTTATTTTATATGGATTACATACATTCATAGAGGTTTTATTTTTATGATGATTTCCGAAGATTTTGTAAAAAATGAGCGAAGAATGGTGGAAATTTTGGATATTATAAAAAGTAATCGAGGCATAATGAAAATGACACCGCTTAAGTCCCTTAGTTTATCTCTCATATACGCTTTCGGTATTTCATATTTCATTCATGGAAATTAGTCCAAAAATTATGCTAAAAAATTATTGAAAACTCATAAATGCAAACCTCATTTCATTTTCCACAAATAACTGCATCCCATTTCTACATTAAAATCAGCAAATCTTGCTTATGCCAAAATAGTTTAGGAACCGAACAAAAAATCGCTCGTTCATCTCAAAGTACAGCAAATAAATTGAAATAAATTTGGAGGCGCTACCATACCTACGTTAATACTTTTGATTTTTTTATATTATATAACAAACAAAGAAAACAATCAAGTCACTCAAACAAGCATTAAATCACAAGCTACAAAGTTGGCTACAGTACGCAGTTTACACCGGTGTAGAACCACTAATGACTGCTTACAGACCAAAACAACACAGGCATAACCACAGACTGAACACTAACGGCATTACGTACAATGCGTTTAGCTGGCGCTTTTTCGCTTACACATGTCGCTTGGGGAGCTTTTGACGCAAGCTTCGTTGGCCCATGAAAGCTTTAGAGCACCAGACACCAAATGCATTAAACTAAAGCTGCAACACAACTAAACTTTTTGGCTTTATTTTTTAATAGTTCTTATTTAGTTTAGTATGGTTATTCTGCTTCTATTTGTAAATCTTGTGCAATAGATACAATCAGAATTTGCTTTGAATATAAAACAATTAGAAAAATGATAATAATAAAAAACAAAAATAAAAATAAAAAATGCAAAAGCAAAAAATGCAAAAGCAAAATGTGCAAAGCCACACAGTAAATTTTTAACCAGAAAACGTGTAGTACACTGAAAAAAATAATATTAATTGACATATGAGCTATGAAAAACAAACGTAAATCAGCTTAAAATAGAAAGAAATAGCAAGTATTTCACATGTACATCATAAATAACAACTAAAATAAGTAATCACATGCAAATAGAATGAATGTGAAGCTACTAAAAACCAAAAGCCTCTCAAAACAGTAAAAGTGGAAAATCAATCCTTACACGCATACGTACAGGCATGCATACCCCCGAGCAATGAGTTTGCAGAAGTAGTTATTTAAAAATATATACGAAAATATAGTAAATATTGCATACAGACGTACAATTTTATACTAATGTTATTTGTAAAGTATTATCACTGAATTCATAAATTTGAGCTCACTGCATAAGTAATATCAATGGAATTAAAACAGTGAACTTCAAATATAAGCCACTCTCCATAATTTTTATAAAAAATTTATTTTCTAAGCATTTACTTTTTTTGAAAAAATATTACTGAATCAATTTTATATTTATATTGCAAAATGCACCTATGCATTTCCTATAGCACGCGTACAGTGGAGAGCAAAATTATTCTTCAAATATGTAGTCTACCTATATGTATGTAACTCATTATGAAAATTTTGCATTTGAAGGTTGTTTCACTCACCTCTTTGTTGAGTTTCCATACCCTTTGTTTTCAATTTACACTAAATTATTATTATTATTTTTGTTTTTTGTTTGATAAAGCGGTTTCCAATTCCATTTAGTACTAAAAGATGGAATATTCAAACTATTAAGAACAACTCTGAGCTACAACTTTGCCGGTTAATTTTAAATTTTGTTGTCCGCGTTCAACTCGAAACACATTCTTATCTTCTGTAACCTTAGAAATCCTAAACCTTTTGAGAATTTGGGCTACAGTATTTCACCTGTCAATCTAACATTGAAACATTTGAGCTCAACTGTAAACTCATTCTTTTAAGAACAACTTTGAGCTATAGCTCTGCCTGTTAATATTACTTTTCGTTATCCGAGCTCAACTCGAAACACATTGTTATATTCTCTAGATTTAGAAACTCTAAAGTTTTGAGAAAAAACTCTGCTATAGCATTTCGTCTATTAATCTAGTATTGGCACATTCGCCAAACTAATTCTTTGGCTCTCAATACTTAAAATAGTAAAATTTCAATTTTTCAAATAATTTTTTTTGGGCACACTGACTTAAAATCAATCAAATTTCAATTTTCTCCATTTTGGAAATATCTTTGTTTCATGCTCAGAATAACTATTCTCTTATAGACTCTTCTTCTTCTTTACTGAAGCAGACGCTATTCATCGTAAAATGAGCGAAAATAGCAAGATACCTCTCACGTTAAACAAAAATAACTGAAAAACTCTTAAGCACTCTTATTGTAATCTAACCAAAAATTTTCACTTTATGCCCAAAACTCGTCAACGACTTGAAAACCTCTTCATTAAGCTTTATGGGAGCTGGATGTACAAAAAATTACTTTGTCTTTTCTTCAAAGATCTAAACTAAAGGTTGTTCTTTTGAAATATATGGTGTGCAGGAAGAAATAAGCCGCATAAATGGCCAGGATTTAGGATTTTCAGAATTTATTATTTAGATTATTCTCTTAAAAAGGCGTCAATCGCCTCGGACTTTTCGACATAGTCAAACGACTTCACTTAACCTTACAAAAAATAGTCCAGCGGCGTTAAATCGCACAATGTTGGAGGAAACGCCAAATGCCCAATTTCAAACTCAGTTTTCCTCTCTCTCTTTTGGCATAGCTGAACATCTCTTTAATCTCAAAGTCTATTGTAGTTACTCTATTGTTTATGGTAATATCTTTCAGTTTGTATAACATAACCTCACACTCCGTCTGCCTTAAAGCTGTTTGTGACGCTGTCTACGTATAACTCAATAAGTTCATAAGCTCAACTATATCTCTAATCCTCGAGTACTAATGGAGATGTTCTCTTTTATTTTGCATAGCCAACATCTTCATAACTTCATGCTGTGTTCCCAAATTCTCACACAACTGTTAGAGGTTGCCTATTTTACTTGGCATTTCTCAGTCTCTATAAAATCTTAGCATTTGTATTCTTCAGATCCTTAAGAACTGTTTGAGATTATGTTTCTCATCTGGTAAAATTCAGCATTTCAATATTTTCACGGTTTTTGTTCCTTCAAACCGTGGTTGATTCTGTCTTCGTATACAAAATAGGAAATAATAATCGCGACATTGGGTTCTCCATAGACGGTAATATTATTGCTCGCTTAATTTTTGAAGAAATATGTACCCAGCATTCCCTCTGCTAAAATTTTCTAGTCAGAAGCGGAATCGGTGGCCATCTCGTTCTGGGCCCATTCACCGAACGTGCGACGCTCTTGATAGTTGCTCGGCTTCAATTCTTCCACGAATTAGATTTTGCAAGCCCGCAAACCAAGTTCTTTCCATAAAATCTTTTAATTATTGCGAGCTATGACGGATACTCTGTCGGGTCTGCTTCAATAGTCTGCTTCGAAGCAGCGATTCTTCGGTGCGCACTGTGGGGCGTCTTTGTAGATGCGAATTATAGATTAGAGTAAACGTTTTGTGAAAACGACACATGGTTGCTGGAATTATCGATACTGCTGGGTGACCATGTCGACCAAAACTTACACGCCGCACGCGAACCTAACCATTATTTTGGTAATCAATTTGCACAATTTGCAAACTGTTCTAGAGTATGTTTGTTCATTATAAACTCGTAAATCAGATTGAGTATAAATCAAGTGAAAACTGTCAAGGAAGAAAACTCAGAAAAATGTATTCTTCTTCTTTGGTTTTTGCGTAGAAACCGTTTACGCAGTTATAGCCAAGTTAAAAGAAAAAATGCATTGCCTCATTAAAAACCACACGTCTAGAAACACACTCGTGTCCAAAAACTAAAATATTCATACAGAGCTTAATCTTGTATTACTTTTGAACTTCGCATTTTAATATTTCTGTAAACTTAACTGGACTTCTGTAAGTGTCCACTGGTAGAGAACCAGTAAAAAGTACCATTGGGACAGCTGAGTCGCTCTCCACACGCATGCACATGCATGCATGTGTAATAGTACAACTAGCGAATTCCGCTCCGCCCTTCTTTAGATTCCGCGCGTAGTGAACAAAATTTGTTAAAAGTTGTGCCCGTAGTGGCAACTTAGAAATCAGCTGCTCTCTTTTGTTTAAATTCTTTGCCATTGCTCAATACGCATATATAGTTTTGTACACATCTACCCTGCATTGTAAGAGCGCAATCAGCTGACTCGTTTCTACGGGAAAAATCCAAATCACCGGAAATTCTACGGTAACGTACGGTAAAGCGGGCGGTAGAAGCGGTGTTGGCTAATCATTTACACTGCGCTCTTATAAGATAGGTGAGGGTTATAAACTGATTCGGGCTGCGGTTTTGCAGTGTTCGCTAAGTGAGCTAATAAGCATGCCGACCGCTGATTGGTTTTTACAGTCACTTCATTTCGTTGTGCGACAATAATTGATCTCTTCTTATTTTTGTACTAATAACGAGAGTAAGGTTTTCAATATATTCTTGACATAAGACAAATGGAGGGAAATTAAATGTTCGGAAACATTTCAAATGATTTTTTGATTAGAGGTTTGGTTAGTTTCCATTTAGGCATTATTCTGAAGGTTATTACTTGATTTGGCACGTACTTTTTAATGTTAAAACACTTTCAAAATAATATTTCTTATTGTTTAATGTAAATATATTTTTTATATATTTCTTTTTATTTATTTATTATTTTTATTTTGTTTGAGCATCATTTACCACCGTTTTGGTTAGTCTCTCTTTTACTAATACACACCGTATTTCGTAAGCAAAACAATATTTCTCAAACTGTACAATTTGTTTAAAAACAAACATATGATAAATATCAGCAATTTACAAAAGTTTTATATATATGTAGTTATAATTAAAAAAAAGTAATAAATTTATATTATCATAAGTAATGGATAAAATTTCAACAAATTTTAGGTAAAAAACAAGTATTACATTTTATACGAAAAAGCGATTTGAGGGAATATGTAGTAGTGTATGAATGTATTTTTTCGATTCGATTTTTTATGAATTCCTATGTTTCAATTCATTTAAGCAAAAACGTGTGAACATAAATTTTGCTTAAAAGGGTATAAAGCCAGAATTCTAAATTTGTATTAAAGAAAATTATTCAAGACAATGGGGACCTCTGCGCGCTGCTCAAAGCGACAAGGTGACCATGCAAAAGTGGGGTTTAAAAAGAAATAAACTTTAAATAAAATAACTTAATAAAAAACTATTAACGCAAGTAAAGCACAAACGCTGCCACACAAAAATAATAATGATAATGTTATATTAATGTATGTATGTACAATACGATGCGATCCGGCGTAAATAGAGTTTGGATATTTTTTTTATTTTTTTAAGTAAACAACATAACATAAACAATAATTAAATTTAATTTTTCTACGAACGAAAAAAAATTATAAAAACTTGCGGGTAATGAGTATAATTTTAACGGTTAAATGCAATAGCAGTAACTTAGCAAACAGATAACCTGTCAGTGTAATGAGATAAACCAATAGCATTTTTATGGAACTAGCAGTACACGTACATTTGTAACGGTAGTGTGGACGCAATACAGAATAAGTAACACATAAGGTAAATATTATAACTAGCAGAATTTAGCGAAAAAAGTTGGCAACCGTGTAATAGCGAATAGCGGGTACATAAACGAGTGTAGACAGTAACATAATTGGGCGCGCCGGTTCATTGGTTGGAGCCGCGCAACGCGAGCGAGCTTTTGAAACATACAAAAATAAAAGAAATAATAATAATAGAAGTTTACAGTGACATAGAGCATGAAGCGAGCAGCGTTGAATACACAGAAAAAAAATACGTTAGTGGCGCACAGCACTTGACAGTGCGTGCTAAAAGTAAGCGAACCAACGCACAGTGAGTGTATGAGATATCGTACGGCATACAAGCAGGCAGCAAGCAGACAGTTTTTCAGACCCCTTTTTTAAATTAGCAAAAACAAAAATAAAATAAAATACTGAAATTTTTCTCTAAAGCATTAAGTAAGTATAGAAATGATGTATAAATAATAAGCGAACTAGTTGCATTTAACAAATTTTAAATATTTAAATTAGATTCAATTTTTAATAAATTATAACTATTTATTAAAAAACAGCAAAAAAAAAAATACGGACAACAATTTAAAGAAAATTACTCCTTTCTCTATTTAAACTCTAAGCTAGACGCATGGCATCATGCCAAACAATAAGGATTGATTAACTAGAATTTTAATAAATATGCAAATAAGTTTAAATTAATTGAGAATTATGCCTTGCATTGCAAGCGAATTTCAACTATGGAAATTATAGTGAACTAAAAGTGTAAAGCTGCGGGATTTTCAAAGTCAGGCGCTGATTTTTTATGTCGTTATTAGTAATTGTAATTTAAACTTAATAATAAATAGAAATAAACGCAATTTAAAAAATTAACTTAATTAAGTATACAAAATTTATTGTATGAATGATTGAGTGCAGCAGTAAACTATGAAGCAAAATTAAATTAAATTAAATTAAATTACTAATTAATGCAAGTAAACAAATATATAGACGTATATAGAATTTCAGTCATTTTGACTTTAATTAGTATAAAAATTAAAAAGTATAAAAATAACATAACAGCAGATTGTACATTTTTAAAAAAACCGTAAAAGGCAAATAAATATATAATTAGTTTATTTCAAAATAAACCAAAAACTAAAAACATAATAAGCAGCATTTGAAAACAAAATTAAGCTAATGAAAAAATTAAAAAAAAAGAATTATTATAGTCAACTAAATGAATTGAATTGCAAATTTTTGATGCTGATTTAATGACTAATTTAAATTTAGTAGTTATGAATCAAACAAGACCAGCATAACTGTAATATTTAATATGAAAATATTACCAGTACAATATTGAACGAAGATTAGAAGACCAAAACCCAAGGTCTTTGAATTGAATTTTTTGAATTTAAATAGTGTCGGCGATCGCAGCGAAAACATTCAAATTGAGAATAACGAAAATAAAGAATAAAAAAAAAATTAAAAACCCACCATGCATTTACTTAAGAAGGAATTTAAATTTAAGCCAGATATATAAATACAGTATACGGCAAAACTATGCTTACGCTATTAATATTGAGAACAAACTGCTAATTATTTTTAAGTAGTGACATTTGTTGCTTCTTTTTCTAGATTTTTTATGGCTATATTGTATTAAGGCGTTATATAAGGTTAAAAGGCAGAAAAAAGCGAATTTTTCAGAATTTTTTTTTAGAACACTTTTACATTTATTGATCAAAAAATTTTTCCACATAATATGGCATCTTTTAACTCTATTTTAAAACCCTAAAATAAGTAAAAATATTTATTTGGAAAGGAACTGCAGTTGATTTCAGGGAGCTTCTCTCAAAAAGGATGTTTTGCGGTGACCACTATATCTCTGAAGTGAATCCTCTGAAATTTAGCAGATAATATTAATTAACAAATTTCGATAAAGTAATGTTAAATCTAGTAATTAATCGAATGAATAAACAAAACAATTTTTTTTTTTGACAAAATGGCGGTTTCAATAAAAAAAAAATCGATTTTTGATCTAAATTTTGGCTTTAAAATGTTTATAAAAAACAATATTTATCGGTGAGAAAAATTTTTGAATAATTACTTAGAAATATATTTGAGAAGTTCGTTTTAACCGTTAAATGCGATTTCTCGAGGAACTACTACTTTTGAGGTACCATCAGATTCAGATTAAGGGTTAAGATTTGAGACTATTCGGTTTAGCCGTTGTCGAGTAATGTTGGTCAACGACTTTGAAAACACCATTTTAAGAAAAACACGTTCAAGGTTTGGCCTCGCACTTCCAAGCACTCTGAAACGCCTTTTGAAATTCGCGTGTAACTTCGAAAATATTCATCTGAACGAAATAAATTTTCTGTGAGAATTCTTCAACATATTTTTATTTAGAAAATAAAAAAATCCATTTTTTTAATTCTAACTGTATATAACCCCTTAAAAAAGTTAAAATGTTATAAATTTCAACTATGAGTTGCAAAACACGAGTTCAGCTGACAAAAAAAATATATACGTACGAAACAAGTATGTATACCACTACACATTATAAGATTACTCTCTAAGTAGAGCTGCAATATTTAGTGTTGCGTCAATTGCATCTAATAGCCTTGAGCCAATTAATCCTCAAAATTTTAGAGAATAAGTGGCATTGAAAATATTATAAAAACGATAATCAGCTCTTTTCGAGAGTTTCAAACTCGCTGAGCTGTGCGCAATTAATCTGGATTAATTCTACGGTTTGTCAAGGCATCGAGGCATGCTGACTACAAGTTCTGAAACAGTGATTGTGGTGTGTTTTCGCAGAAGTCCTCTCATGTATTGAAACGACAAAAAGATCGGTCGACTTTATCATGCAAATATTGCCATAAGTAAACAATGATATTTATCATATGTTCATATGTCGAAGTTTTACACAGCCTAAGGTAAAACCTCTATCGATTTTTGATTGATATACATATGCTTTTATATTTAAGTATATGAAATCATTGTCCTACTGGTATACATATAAAGTTAGCTTATTAGCTTTAAATTTGTTCTCAGCATCCGTTCGTAGCAGTCTCTTCTCATTTTTTCTTCGATAATTACCAGTTTTAATAGGCCTCTGTTGCAAAAGCAACACTTAACTAAAACATTGCCACCTCCGAACTTTAAAGTGTTTTGTATACACATACTTTGGAGCATCTCAGTACGATTTAATCAGACTGTACCTCTGTCTCTCATATTTATGAATTAAAATAATTTACTGACATTTATAAAAAATATTTACACCCGGAAACACTACAGGCAAATATTGCTATGATATTCCTAATTTTGCCGTATGCAAAACTCAAGTGATCAACGTAAAATCTTAATTGTGGAGACGAGACAAAAGCTAACAGTAAATATCATTTCATTATTATTTGCTAGCTTGCCGTACGTACTAATAGTATGTGCAATTTATGAATTGTTGAACTTTTGGAAGAAATATTCAAAGATTAGTAGAAAAATATTGCGGTGTAGCCATAGTTTTGACGGATACTGTATATTAGATGTTTTGAGTAATGCAGACATTTAATCAAAGCTGGACAGCGGACGAAGCTTTCATCGGAGATTTTTATGGAATTGAAGAGCTTGTAAGACATTTTCAGAAAATAATACTTAATACACGAAGCGTACCAAACGAATACTGCAAGGTGGCCGCGACGAATTGACGTCTGAATTATGACCTTTGGAGCTATGATGTTGAACTATGGATCGTGTGTATAGAGAATGCTGGCAGCTTTAGCAACGTACGAATGGTAATTGGTGTAACGTCGTTCGCAGAATTTGGACTTCTTCAAAACATATGAGTATATTATATTTATCATACTATTTATAAATCATTATGCCATTGTATTGAATATATACAGAAAGTATTTGTTAAATAATTATAAAGCAAACCTTAATTTTATCATTAATTTTTTAGCTAGTTAGATATTTTTCTAAACTTTTATGATAAGTAAATATTTTAGAAAATTTTTTAAACATACAAAACTATTTAATTATACAAAATCAATTTGAGAACAATGAAAATAACAACAAAAACGTGGTGCAATTTTATATTCAAAGTAGTAGAATTTTCTGCATTCAATTGAAAATTCGATTCTTATATTTATTATGATAGAAATTAGCGAAAAATATTGTCAGAAGCAGAAAATTTTACGCCCAAAAATTCTGATGGCAGCCCAGTTTGTCAACGAGCGCGTTTTAACAAAACTAATTGATTGTGATTTTCACACACAGTTACAGCGCTGAACAAATATTGAAAGCTGCTCATAAATACTTCTTATAAACTAAAAATATTATTGAAGGCAGCAAGCTCTCCGAAATCTAGCAGGTGGCATGAACACTACCGAGGAAAGGTGAATGATTTACAATGAAATTTTATTGTCATACTTAATGGTTGATTTTTATTTTGGAAATTAAACAGGTATATGTTTAATTATTTTAATTTTTTTGTATTTTATTAATAATAACAACTTTAAAAGTAAATTTTTTATAGATAAGTGAGATGTATTTTAATTATTATTTTAATGATTACATCTATCGAAGGTTGCATTAAAAATTTACAAATATTTTATTTGCGAGAATCTTGCAAGTCATCAAACATTTGTTAGTATAAATTTGCAATTTTGTTCCTAATTTAAAAGACTTTAACAACACTTTCAACAGTTACAAAATATATTTGCATGTTGCCACCTATTTAAAAACACTAATTCAGCTTATTTAACTAATTCTTAAACCTTGTACAATCCCTTGCTTTCATATGAGTGAACTGGTAAGTGTTTGCAAATTAAAAAAATCTGAAAACTATTATTAGAAAAATATATTCCATCACATTTAATCCTTACAAATATTTTAAACTTTACCTAAAAATATTAATGGATTTAATAATTAAAAAAAAAACTTTGAATAACAGAAAAGTTTTTCATATTCAGTATAATATTTTTTTTCGATATGCTTTCATAGGCCAAAAGCGTTGGCTTTCACCATCATTCCAAATTCTCATAAGGAACAGCAACCCAGCAGCATATTGGGAAAGAGTGTGAGGATGGAACGTGGAAAATATAAAATTTGTTCGAGTGCGTATGAACCGTTACAAGAATTTATTGAAATTAAAATTTTTAAAATACCGATAACTTATCGATAACTTTTTAAAATATCGATATTTTGTAAAAAAAATAGTTACCTAAAAAATTGCATAACTATGATAAGTTATCGATAATTTTATAAAAATATCGGTATTTTGTAAGAAGCTGATTAGTATAAAAAATTACGTAACGTTGATATTAAACAAATTTTCTCATTCGTAACATAGCTAACTTATCAAAAATGTTATAAAAGTACCTATTGGTATTTTGTGAAAAAATTTTACTTATAACATTGATAACTTATCAAAAATTTTATAAAACTGTCGATATTTTGTAAAAAGTTAGTTATTGTAAAAATTTCGTAACATTGATAAGTTATCGATAATTTTATAAAAATATCGATATTTTGTTAAACAATTTTCCACTCTCATAAATTTGATAATTTATAAAATTTTTTATACAAATAACGCTTTTGTAAACAAATATTTACCTTAAAAATATTAAAAAATAAAAAATAAAAATAAATTAAAAAAAAAAATTAAAAAATTTCCGCTAACGCATGTTATATGAATATTGTGGTATTTATTTTTAATAATTTTTATACCAAAAAGACAAAAATGCAGCATTTATAATATTAATGAAAAAGTAATAATATTTTCTCTTAAATTATTTATTTAATATTTTAGGACTGCAACATGGAAACAGAAGACTTGTCACATGGTTGCGCTGAAAGATATTTTTTCCAAAACTTGTAACACTAGAAGAAAATTGTTTTAATATAATTATAATAATATATCTTTTATTGTTTGTTAGAAAGCAAAATGTTATAAAAATTGTTCGGCATATGTATTTATGTATTTAAGTTTTTATTTAAAATATACCGTTATTATATGATGTACGAAAAAATGTGTTAATATTTATTTAAAACGGAAACTCAGAAGGTAAGTTTACCAAGTTGTTAAAATAATTGCTAAAAAAGTGTACAGTTATTTAAAAACTATCATATCCTGTTTGCATTTTTTATGATTGTTTGGTAATTCATAAAGAAAACCAAAATCGATGGAGCTGTGAAAAAGTGCTGCATTCCTCACTAGTTTCACTTTATACCACTTTATACTACTGCAGCGCATCAAAGTATGAAGGCTTCAATTACGGCCCACAAATAAATAAACTCTCAGTCACTTATTGACAGCGACCGCGGTAACAAACACAACACGCTCCACCTCAACACACCCCACCACACCACATTGAAGTGGCATTTAATAGTTTATCGCGACTTCAAATGTTTACAGCAATTGACTGCAAAATCGATTTTTATTTGCAATTGCACGGGAATTTAATTTGAGTGGCCACCGAAATCATTTAAGTGTGACCACCTCAACCACACAGACGCAGCGCTGTCATGCAACGCCTAGCTTGCAACAAAATCTAGCGGCATGAGTTGTGTTTGTTCGCTTGTATGTATAGGTGAATATGATGCCATATTTTGCAAGCAATTGGCTTGGCCACTGCATTGCTATTTTTAGCAGAGTTGGTAAATTTATTTCACTTCACCACCCAACCACAACCAAGGACACCAATTGCTGTGGTGTGGATGAGAGGATGGCGGAACTAAAGCTCACCACTTGCAGCAATTGTGCCAGCATGCTAGTTAGTGTGAAGTGAAGTTAGCAAATTTCGCTATATTTTTTATATTGCACATTCACGTAAGTATAGGATAGTTCGTATACCAGTTTGTGAAGGGAACATAATAATTATATCAATAATATAACTGATGAAGATGTGAGAAACTTAGCAACGAGAAAGAGACAACCATAGGACTCAAAGTGTTGCTAATTGAGTTTTTTCACTGTCTCTTACTGGACTTCTCTTTGCTAGACCGAAAATATTTCCAATTTTATCCAGTTTTCAAGTTTCGAAATTTTATTAACATTTGTAATGAAATCTCCATTTGAACCACCCTTTTCTTGCATATGAACAAATTTAAAAGAGTTTCATGTTTCTAGCCTCTATTGTTTACATCGGCGCTTCGAAGGGCAAATTCGGATTAGCTGATACTTGCCGCAGCACATTCCACAAGCATTCTTTCACCGGCAATTTTGCGCTTTTCAACAAAGCATTTACAGCTGGCTTGTGCAGTGAGTGGAACGGTGGGTTGACAAATATTTACATTGTTATAAAACTGGTGAGCAAAAGGCACAATGTTGCTTACTACTAGAAATTAGTTTCTTGCAGTTAACTTCTAACAGAACAGAAGATTTTTATCGAAAAATCTTACACGTAAGAAATGGCCCTTTCTTATGAGACATGATATTTGAGAAAATTTTGTATATCATGTGATCAAGTGTGACCGGGATTGATAAAAAAAATTCGATTTGCCTTCTACTTTTTATTTGTATTGGCGAGGATGGTATTCAGTGCTTTCAGCAAATTGGTTTTTTTTCGGGTTTAGCTAATTTTTTGGGCGCCATTCGCTAGATTGTTAGACCGATTTAACGTCATATTCATAAACCAACATTTCGTAAACAGAGAATGTAAGGTCCTCAGCTACGTTATTAAGCATCTCTTTGACAATTTCTACTCGACGCCGGTTTTGAAAAAAATTCTGATCTTTTTTACGAGTCTAAAATTGACATGTTCAATACCCAAAAGATTAGCCAAAATGTGTTGAGTCGATTTCTAAGAGATACTGAGATACACTGCTATTTCTCTGATGCCAACAAGGCAATTATTAAGCAAACTTCCCTCACCTCATTCTATGCAATCGTCATTAACAAAAGATAGATGATTTCACGGCTCCCACGGTGCAAATGAACAATGACTTCCCTACTCTCCGTGCATACTTTGTGCCCCTCAAATATTTGTTTGTGATACAGTGTACTCCCCAAAGCACTTTTGTAACTTTTTCAAAGGTTTCGGACGAAGGAAAAAAAAATCGACCAGTCCGGGTCAAATGTGATCAGATGGTGCAAATAATTGAAAGCGTCAAAAGACTCCCCGAAGCACTTCTGTAAAATGTTTAATGATTCCGAACGAAAAAAATATTTATGGACATGTCCGGGTCATATGGTTCATATAATTGGAAGCTTCAAAAGATCTAAAAATTGAAGGCTTATGCTTGAAATAAAAAAATTTATTTGCAATATCAGAAGTTCGAGCTCTGAAAAGTGATAAATAATCATAACAAATTATCCAATGACTGAATGGTTCTATAATATTGTGGTCTTATAATGGAAATTATGAATTTTGTAATACTATATTTCTACCCTGAACAGAGTATATTAAGTTTGACACGAAGTTTGTAAAATCAAGAAGAAAGCATTGGATCTCTATAAAAGATATATATAATGTAAATGATCAGCGTGACAAGCTAAGTCGATTTAGCCACCTTCGTCTGTCTATCCGTCCCGGCGTCATTCTGTATACACATATACGAACTATTCTCCAAACTTTTGAGAAATCGAAATGAAGTTTTGCATTTCTCACGAAGAACGAAATCGTTGTGGGAACGTCCGATGTCAGTCCACTATAGCATAAAGCTATCATACAAACTAACAGATCAAAATCAAATTCTTGTAAGGAAGCTTTGGTATTTGTGAAAGGTACTAGAACTCCGGTGTAACCAGAGTGAACGCTCTTTCATATTTTCATCAAAAAATGTCCTAGACACTTTGTTAGATGCACTTTCATATTTCATCCGCAACGGTCCCACTGTGCCATATTAGATAACCATTATCGCGCCTAAGCATTCAGCTAAGCGCAAAGCGTAATCACACCAACAATTACACTACTTTACAGGTATGATGCAAACACTTGCATACATACATCGCAAACACACCACCATCACCACCTTCGCCTTTCGCTTCGCTTAGTCACTGCGATTAGGTATAACCAACGCAAAACAATAACCAGCAACGCTTTCTAGAACTGCAACAAAACAGTCATTGTTAAATCAAAAAAATATAGCCCACTAAACTGACCATTGTCTGTCAGAGCGTCCATGGTACCCACTGAGTGGAAAAATACCACCACGTACATAGCTGACAGTCATAACCGTTAAATCGTTTTTTATGCGCCTCCTAAGGAAGTATGACCTCTAAGGGGTTGCAATTGGAAACAATACAATTGAACCACCTCACCTAAAACTCCTCTAAATGAAGCAAGCGGTTGAGATTTTCTTTTCGAGGAGAAGCGTGAGCGCCAGGTACTGAGTAAGACAGGAGTAGGAGCAGCAAAAAGTCATTCATTACAATGTCAATGTCTCGTTCGGCTTCAATACGAGCAGCGAGCGCACACAAAAGCGCATAAACACAGTTGTAAACAAATACCGTTACATGTGGCATTGACTGGTATTTCTGATGTTATTTTTATACGATGACAATGAGCAATAAAAGCCACAAACACGCGCACACATACACGCGTGAGAAACTGAAAAAAGGCCGATAAAAAGCGCGGAAAAAGTGAAAGCGGTTAGCCAAGCAGGTGGGCCACATCATATATTTGTACGTATGTTTATCGGTGAGGCGCACACAAGCAGCCTACAGCCCACTCGACGCCTTGTTGATGGCAACAATTTATTGTAGTGCACAGAGCGCTACACAACACTACTACCACACATACATTCACACCCATATGAAAACTCTATGCGCCGACGACGACGTTGACCGGTGGACGGATGGCGAGCGAGCTGACGAGCGCAAAACGATTAGCGATTGTTAGCTTTGCTACTGGTTTTCCCCCGTGACAGCTGATGTTTTTGTTTTCGTTCTTCTTCTTCCTGTGTGTGCTTTGATTTCGCTTTGTTGTTTTGTATTTAATAGTCGCAGGCTTTCAAAGGTGTAATTTCACTGCGCTGGTTTAGTCTGCAATTTGGCGGTTGATTAGAAAGGCTCTTCGATTGAACTTTACTCAGCAGCGCCATTGTGAGTCGCGCGGAATTTGTGTTTATGTGTGTACTTGTGTGCGTGTTGGCATTTTAATAATTATATTCATGGCTAATTGCTATGAACAAATAAATATTTGAATCGAAACTCGAACAAAATGGTTTTGTTTTGACTTGGGAAAGGACCCAGTGATAGAAATGAGGCGAAGTGAAACCTGAATATTGAAATTTTATTAAAGAAATATTATATCAAGTCAGGTGTGATATACATATGAAAACTATACTAAAAATCGCGTTTGAAAATGTGTCAGCGTACATTTAGAACAAAAATTTGTCAAGGTAAGTCACAAAATATTCAGTTCACTCATACAAGTTTTTCTAGTGTGCTTTTTTTTAATGATATACAAGAATGGAAAAGATTATAGAAATTTAAGCCTGAAGCGCGTTCCTTAAATCCTCAGGTCTCTCCACGTATAGAAACATAAATGCAATATTGAGAGCGCGGATCGGAATTTTTTTTGCATGTTTTTAACAATTTCAGGATGTTTGTGAAATTTTAATATTTTATATTATTTAATGGTGAGTATGGCAAATTTTTCAATGTATGTGTAAATAAATTTTTATTTTACATTAAATATTGTTTTTATAATCATGGTTAATCGACCCGATGTGTGGAAGAGTGGTCCCACTACCACTACGACACCTGGGGAGTCCTATCGTCCGCCCAGTAGTGAAGACACTTAAGGCCTTGTTACTCCCGACCTTCACTCACCACCTGAGCCTAGCAAACCACCAGCATGGCTCCCGAAAAGCGCACAGTACCATCACAGCATTTGGCGTCATAAACGCCCAGATAGTTTGTGGCCTTAACCAGAAACCACTCTGTGAGAGAACGATCTCGTAGCGTTTCACTTATCAAAAGCTTTTGACACAGTCAGTCACACAACGCTACTGCAGGTCATCAAAAAACTATGATCCCTCCAGGACTGAAAAGGTAGACGATGAACTACCTGAGCGGTCGTCAATTATCCGTACTATTTCGAAAAAAAAAACTCTAAGCTGAGAAGAATTAAACTAGGAGTTTCGGAGAGGTATGTCCTCTCCTCCATTGTTTAACATATGTTTATCTCGAAACTCCCACAGCCACCAGAAGGAGTTTCTATAACCTCGTACGCTAATGATTGCATGATATTAATGTCGGCCAATGGAATCGATGGCATGTGTTCAAAGGTAAAAGACTATATCTCTGACTTTTCTCGCTTCATTTCTGCACGGAACTTAACACTTTCCCCACTAAAACCACAGCGACCATATTTACAAACAGGACGAAGGGGTACTTGAACCTTAATATTGCTGACGATAGCGTCAAGATTCCGACTGTCTTTCACTCCTCATACGACCACGATTATCGCCAAAATACAGAGTTGCAACAAAAACCTCAAGTCGCTAGCCGGCAGCACATGGGGAAAGGACAAACAAACGTTGTTGGCAACTGACAAGGCAATCGGCCGGTCGGTTTTTAACACGCCGCACCAATATGGTCGCCTGGATGCAATGAAACGCAGACGAGGAAGCTACAGACATGTCAAAATATTGCTTTCGGAAAAATCATCCCTCATTAAGCAATACGTCGACCAGACTTCGGATGCAACAAACTTCCGAAAAGCACTAACACTTCACAATTGGGCCAATGAGTCAAACTCGACTCGGAGTCAAACCACCACCCATTGCAGACGAAGAGCTCGTTCTGACCTTCGTTCTTCGTCCGACCCCTCAAAACAGCACATATCTTGGGCCTTCCGTTGGATGACGTCGACGATAACTTAACTAATCTTTACCATCCTATTGGGGACTACATATCCACGAAAACAACAACAAGAACCAAGGCTAACTACTGCTGAACAAGCCATAATTAGAAACATGAAAGGCGTAAGTTCGATGCGGAATTTCGGAGCAGAAACTGTAATGGCTTGGGCAGCCTTTTCGTATTTTGGGGCAACACCAATTTGCTTTACTGCACGGAAAATTAACTCCGAAATCTCCTGGCCTGTTTGTAGTCCTGATTGTAACCCTATCGAGAGCTTTTGGGGTATACTTGCCAGTAAAGTCTACTCAATATGAAAACAATGAAGCAATGTTCTCGAACTCAACTCACAAATGGGAAACCTTACAGAGACTAGCTAATTCTATGCCAAATAATTTTTTTTGTCTCATTCAAAATAAAGAAGGTGATTAGAAGTACTAAAATTGAAATATAAACTTTTACTTTTTACTGACTTAATAATTTATAAAATATTCTTGTTTAATCTGATCACATCACTTTAAATGGGTTTTCTTGAAATGCTGTATATTGAGTTGGAAAAGAAAATTTTTCAAAAACGGTTTTTGTTATATAGAAATCGGATTGTATTTTTGATAATGATTTTGAGTAATTAAGCCAGCCTGTGGCAGACATTTTTTTATATAAAAACACTTTCTGTTTTGTGGAACCGCCATTTCGTCAAAAATAAAAACTTTAAGAATATTTTAATAATCGGTGATATATTTTCAAATTTTCTTCGTTTCCGAGGGCTATTTCGAAATGGATTTTCGAAAAAGGTCTTGTTCTGTAAATGTACGTAGATTTTATTAATTTTATAAATAAAATATCTTCCAAAAAAAAAATTAACAAAAAACATTTTTTTTACTTACCGGTGAATATAACCCCTTAAGCTTACTACACTCATTGTGCTCCCAACCTGAGAATATTTGGCAACAAAGGAGTTTTCAATTTCAATAATGTTTATATCAATATCTAAGACTCAGCTTCTTAAAAATAACTATGTATATAGCTCAATGAATATTTGAGCCCTGAAAACTGGTGAGTGTGAGAAAAGGGAGAAAAAGAAGTAACATAAATATTTTTGAGTTATGCGTACACACATACAAATATTTACACAATTATTCAGACGAATATCACTTAACTGTATAAGATCTATATACATACACAAACGTACATATGTATATGTAGTTATATGCATTTATGTAGTTTCTGTGTCACAATGTTTGACATTTGAACTATGCGGCCTTCAACAACGAAAATAGAGAAATTTATGGTAACCAAAATAGCACAGCCGCAGGTGCCGGCCCCAAGCATTGCCATTCAACCCGCGAAGCAGGTCGCGTACGCCATTCTACATTAAGTTCCTTGCGTCTTTTATATTGATTTTTTTTTTTTTGTGAATTATAAATACAGCCCTGCTTTGATCATTGTCGAAATTAGACGCCGTTTCTTTTTTTCTAGCCACATGGCTTGCGCTTACACAGTATTAGCATTGCGCACTGAATGCTTCGTTGTATTAACATTTCTAATTTTCACCGATCGAAATGAATATAAAACACACAATCTTTTTTTAATTTTTGACGATTCTCTTGTCAATCAAATGTTTACATTATATCTATATTTGAATTTTTATGTTCCGCTGTGGCGATTTGGCGCATGCAACACACCAGCGCTGTTTTCGGAGTTAACAGTTGAATTTGTTGGAGATTCCATTCCAAATAATTGAGGGAGAAAACTTTTTGAATGCAAAGAGTGCTTAGTTGAAATATATTGTTGTTGTAGTAACGATTATCCAAACCTTACTTGGGGAAAAGCAATTAGTAAACTGCCCTCGAAAACAGGGAAGGTATCAATAACGCTTGGCCCAGAAAACGGGCTGCTTCAACGGATTTGGACTAAAGGGACAGGGAAGTTAAGTGAGCTGGCTTCGTTGGGCATGCAGAGCGGTGATAAGATGTTCGAAGGAGACATCCTGCTCAAGTCCCAAGAGTGGTGTTTGACAGGTCTGTATCTTCTTCGTCTGCATGCTACTGCACCGAGGCGACCATACTGGGTTGTCGTGCGAATTGATCTGCCTATAACAATGTCTGTTTCTCCTTTCCTTAAGTGCTACCGACTACCGACTAGCGACTTGTAGATTTTGTTGTTTGTTGCCGCTCTGTACTTTTGTAAAAAAGCAATTGTGTGCGGAGTGAAGGAATGCAGGCTGTCGAATGTTACAACTAAAATTTTAGTATTGTTATTTGTCAGAATTTAAACATCATCGATAAAATTGTAGCGGTCCGGTCTGTACCTCTACGTTCAGTGTGTGACAAGTGTGGTCGTGGATGGAATGGGGGAGAGTTGTAGGTTCCTTGCAATGAAGAAGCCCGAAAGTTTTAAGAGATAGACGTTCACTTTTGAACACATGCCATCAATTCCATTGTCCAGTTGAAACCTATCTATCTAAATTATTCAATATAGTTTCTATAGAGAGAGTCTCTTATGAAAATTAAAAAACTGAAAAAAGGGTTTTAGAAATTTTAATTAACTGTAGCTTCTTTCTGCACAAAACTGGAAAATGCTCGGAAAATATAATAATCTTCACAAATAAAACAGGAACACTGTACAACTTGATTTTACACTGTACAAGAACTTGATTTTAAACCTTCAGTTTATAAGTCAATAATGGTCCGATCTGAAGAACTTGTTCGAAGATTATATCGTTGTCTTAGACAATTATCTCAATTCTGGGAAGATATTTGATCAAAAAAAGAGTATTTCATAAAAAAACTTGATTTACTTTGTTCGGTCTATCATCTATCACGTTGTCGTGGTCCAATATTCGCGGCTTCGAAAAATGAGTAGATTCTTGGGGAGGAAAGGACGTGCTTAAAATTTCAGATGGATATATCAAAAAACTGAGTGACTAGTTTAGGTATATATGGACATTGCTAAATCGACTCAGCTCGTAACGCTGACTATTTAGATATACGTTTTATTGGCTCTTCGACGCTTCCTCCTGGGTGTTACAAATATCGTGGCAAATTTAATATGTTTAGTATGATATCCCAACGAAAATTTGTTTAATCACGAAAATATTTCGCATTAAAAATTGCTAGCGAGAAACCGGTTCTAGGCCCATAGCCTCTTAGTTGTTTAAAATGATGCGTAGAACATTTCCCGCATATGCGCCTTTTTTCAATTTTTCGGCTCCCTGTAAATCGATCCGCTCTAATATATATATTTTTATGTTTTAGAGTGTCCTAAACTCTAAACTCAGTGTTTAGGAAGTCTGTTTAAAGATATTATATGAACCAATTCACCAATTCAAAAATTCATAACACAAACTAAACGATTTCTACAAAAATTTAAGTTCTTCTTATTGCTGCCAAGCGTTACTGACTCAAGAAACATAATTTAATCACAACTTTCTAATACATGCAACAAAGGTCTCTTGCCAATAAAACGAGCAAATAAAGAATGCAATAAACTACCAAAATAAGTATTTAAGATTCTATCTACAAAATATATAGAGTAACCACCTGTTGGCAAATGAACACGCAGAGAACCAACAAACTACATTCATCAACAATTACGCAGCGAAAATTTGTCACCTTACTAAAATATTGATTTAAATATTTAGCAGCACGCTCAACACCTCAAGTTACATATTCAAAAAGAAACAGCTAATATTTAAACAATCAACAACAGTGCTGCCAAGTACTCACAATAAAAGTCTCCAAAAATACGTACAAATATTTGAAAGCTCCGGCCGCAGTGCACCAACAACTTCCAAAAGCTCTGCAAAAGCTTTGCTAACCCACCTGTCGCACTTGCCGGCATTCACCTTTGTATGTATGTGGGTACTTACCGACAACGCACACATACACACATATTTCGAGTCCACAGCAGTGACAACTTTGCAGCCCCGATAGGGTGCCACCCGCACACACACACACACCCTTGGCCAGGCCGGCCAGCCCGTGAGGCAGCTACTGTGCCATCCGCTCCGCTATCAGTTCAGTTGCGGTTGAGGTGTCGTACGTGTTGGGCGCACCGTCAGAAACGCTACACAGCAGCGGGCTTTGACAAAATTCCGAACTACTTAGATTGTGTTTTTGTTTTGAAGTGCGTTTGCAGGCAGAACATTCAAAAAGCTAACGGAATTTCGCCGAGTGTCGGGTCTGTAGTTACTTTTCTTTCCATGTTTTTTTGCCGAACAGAAAAAATTTGAATAAAATCGTGCTCAAAAGTGAAAGCATAGTTGGTAAAGCGAACGTAGTGCAAATATTTGAAAGTGTCTGTGTGTTAGTGCAAGGCTGTTTGCACTGTAAATGAGTGCAACTCCTGTCAAAGGAGCTTCGCGCATAAAAAGCGCCACACCGTGGAAAGTAAATAACGGTAGAAAGTGAAATGTTTTGAAATTTGAATTCGAACTAACCGAGGACACGCGTCGCGTCGAGCGCAGCAGGAGCGACGGACAGGCGGCGAAGTGCGTGCTGCTCCACTTATGCTCGTCAGCAAGGAGGTCGTGAAGTAAGCAAAGCCAAACGGCATATTTAGTGCAAAGAAATGTGCCACTAAACGAAGAGTGTTGGCCAATATTTGCATATTCAAGTGTTTACTGTGTTTTTATGTTGATTTTGTTGCTGTGCTGTGTTTTTACGGTCTTTTTCAAACGTTTTTGTTGATACGCTTGTTGTTGTTGATTTTCTTTGCTCTTGTTTAATTCTTCTTTTGTTTTTGGTTGTTGTGTGCATCGATGCAACCGGTAGAATGCAATAACTTCGTGTTGCCATTTCAATTAATGCATTTTCAGTTCAATACGGACACTTGAGAGCGCAAGCTGAATTCTTAAGCGGCAAAGAAAGCACGATCAGACGCCGGTTGCTTTGTTGAAGTGGCATTTTAGATATATTTAGAGAGCAAATGTCAAGCGTTTAAATTAAAGGTGGCAAGCACAACATATTAAATATTAAAAGTATAACGAGAGTTAATTAAATTTAAAAAAAGTTACCTAAATAAATATTGTGACGCCCAGTACAAAACGTAATAAAATAAAATCGTGAAAAATTATTAAAATTAATTAATTAAGAACTACATCAAAATAAAAGATTTTATTGTAAACTAATTTTCTTATAAATAATTTAAAATATTTTTCTATGATCACACAAAGTAAATTCTTAAAAAAATATAATAGTAAAATAGTAATTAATTAAGTTCAATAGGAGATAAAATTAACAAAAACAAAAATCTCAAAAAAAATATTCTGATTGTTAAATATTTTTTTTAATAAATAAATAATTATATTTTTCTAAAATCACACTAAGCAAAAACTCATTAAAAAATTGGTAAAAATTTAATTAATTAAAACGTTAATTAATGTTAATTTTTATTTAATTTATTTGAAAAATAATTAATTTTAATTTAACTAATAATATTTTTTTATTAAATTTATTTAATTTAAATTAATTATTTAATAAATTATTTAAATGGATTAAAAATTTATTTATATATACATACATAGATATTTTTTTTATTTTTTAATTAAATAAGGAAATATAATTCTCTACAATATTTTTACGGAAATAACATAAATGTCTAATTGATACTAAATTAGATCGGAAGAGCACACGTCTGACGTGTGCTCTTCCGATCTATTAAGTAAATAATTATATATAATTTCATAACGGAAATAACAATAATATCTACTTTGCCCAGATGATTAAATTAAATATTTTTTCACCAAAAGTGGAAATGACCAAACATTGGTAAAAAATTTTTAAAATTTCTTTTTGAAACTTTTTGACTTTTTTGAAAAAAAATTGTTTGCAATGACATGCATCTAAAAACTTCGAACTTACTTATTGACTTGTTTAATTAACATTAATTTTAATTAATTTTTAACTTAATTAATTAATAGTAACAGTTAATTAAAATTTTAAATAATGTATTAATCATAATTTTAATTAGGTCAGTAAATAAGTTCGGAGTTGTTAGTAGAAATTCATCCGCTAATATTTAATTTTTAGCCTAACTAATTAATTAATTAATTTTTTTTAATTAATTTACAATATTTTCGAAAAATGTTTCACTCCAATTATAGTTGCTATATTTATAATTTACTTAATCGTACATAAAAATTAAATTAATAATAATAACTGAATTAATTATTATTAACTAAATTGCATACATATGAACTTATAATTTATTTTTGGCCTAATTAAAATTAATTATTAACTAAAATTATAATTAATTAACTAATTTTAAGTAATTCTAATTAATTAAATAATTAATAATAATTTATTATTAAGAAAATCACAGACATAGCAACTATACTTAGAGTGAAATGTATTTTCAAAATAATTTAACTTACTAAATTTTATCAAAATCAATTTGAATAGAAGAAAGTCGTTTTAATCTGCACCGCTAACCTCTTACATAACATGGCGTTGGCTCTTTCTTTGTGAATGTCAAGCGCAGCAATAAATTGAGTAAATTATACTCCCTTTTGTGTTCTAATCAAACCAAAAGAAGATGCAAAAGCAGAGTCTATGCTTGAAAGATTCTCAAGTATATAACAATAAAACCAAGAACTGGCATTGAGTAATAGAAAATGGTGGATGAAGCAAAAAAAAAAACATTAAAAAAATTAGAAAATCAAAAAAACAATAATTGAATAATAAAAGATTTTAAATAAAATGGATATTTACAACAACTAATTTAGTAATGCATTTAAAAAAGTAAATAAAATATAACTCAATGCAGTTTAACGGTTAATTGCGCCATGCGAAAATCGTGAGGAAGCACACTGTTCCCAATAAAATAAAAAAAAAAACAAAGCTAATAACATTTTTGCACTGACCTATTGATAACTTTTTGTCGATATGCCAGCCTTTTCAAACGGTGAAAAAATTCATTTTTTATTGGATTCACATTTTTATAGCCTTTACGACAACAGCAGCAACAAAAGCAGAAGCTCACTGCTTAGAAACAGAGAAATAATGTGAATTGTGTTTCAAAGCATGAACTGTTTCTATCATCTGATTACAACAGTTTACACTTGAGCGTCTATTAAAATATTATTCCATACTGACAAATTGTCGCAATCACAATTAATCCATAGAATTTCGTCACATAATCTCCCATGCAACTAGTCAGCTGAATTGTAACTTCATCAGTCGCTGTTTACCTTATCAACCCAAACGAGTCAACAAGCTGACAGTTGTAAACAACGATGACACATGTTGTCACATAAATAGTGATAAGGCATCAAATTCATCAGAACAAAAATATTTACTAACAAAGCTGCGGGCTCATGAACATATATGTACTCTATATGTAACATAGGGCTTGCTTATTATGCTGATCAAGTGCCTAGAGGCCATTCCTCAAACAGCCGGAATAAAATTTATTGTTTATGAGTATATATGCTACAAAATAATAAAAAAATAAATATGCTATTATTCTCGAAATTAATACAAATCGAACATACTATTTTTGAAATAAAAATATTTGTTCGACACTTTACTCTTAAATTTGAACGATCTGCTGGCATGAGTAACTGATACTTAAAGCGCGTGCAGACGTTTGACAGCTTTAAGCTTTTCAATGTTTACTTTTCTCTTTTTTTCCATTAATGAGTTTGTGTTTGATTTTTCATTTCTTTTCACTCACGAGGCTTTATGATTGAGTTTTCACTATGTGAGAATGTTAAATGTCAAAGCAGCTGTCAAGTAGAGCAATTCATTCATAAATATCTAGCGGATTTTGTATAATCAGCTAACATTGGGGTCTCACGTGAAATTGTGCTATTTATGTTCATATACATACATACATATATAAGAATTTATATGTATATCCAAACAAAAAAACACGAATTTACTTTTGTCGTTTGAATTCCTGATGCCTTGGCTATGACGATAATCACTACCCCTTACCACCAGACTACTGAACTAGACCTCGCTCCCTTAATAATAATAAATATAATTTTTTTTAGCTTCTAGACTCACACTAAAGCCATTTAGGCTTAAATTAGTCTTACTGCAGTTATTTATTTTTCGCTCAATGTTTTCATGTATGTATATTTGTTGCATACCCTCATGTGGGAGCACACACACTTTACGGTATGAAAACATAGCATTCCGCTAAAATGATAACAATATTGTCTGGTTGGTTTATTAGAGCATTTCCCTTTATTACTTTTTGATTTTTGATTATTATTGTTGCTGTAAGCAATAGCCTTCAATCATACAGGCATGCCTAGCTCAATATGAGAAAAGGAAATTTGCGGAATAACAAAACGAAAAGGTGCTAATTTTAGAGTCCAACTAGCAAGCAGCAAAAAGCCACACACACACACGAAATTTTGTGTATTTTTTTGAATTTATTTGGCAAAATCAATATGCATTAGGCATTAGCAGTGAATTGTGTAGACATTTGTTGGCAAGAAGCGTAAAGTTAATTAGGAGAAGTGAAAAAAGCTGCTTACGTCAAAAAAATTTCAAAACTTGGCAGTTGTGGCGGATTTTAAAAAACCGCCGAAAAGCAGTTTATTTTTTACAGTGACAAGTGAATTTATTCCTATTTGAATGCAAAAGATTTTTTACTTAAAAATGTAAGATCTTTTGAACAAATGCTGCTCTACTTAGGCACCTGGATTTATTTATTTATTTTTGAGAGCTTACTTTAATGACTAAAAGTGCAAATGACAGCTAAGCGTTTGTTAAGGGAGCAAATGACTTCACGCTACATAACATTTTTAAATTTTTTTTCTAACCTGAACTGAATGATCGGCGGGACTAGTTGGGTCGATTTCGATTCATGCCCATCTGCCAGTCCGACTGTCTATATGTGTAAGAGTCGCTCAGCTTTTGAGAAATCGGTCCATCTCCCTTCAAAGCGCTTCTTATTTACGGGAACTGCTGACATCGGACCACTATCACATATACATATCTGCCATACAAACTGAAGGATCAAAATCAAGTACTTATATAGACAACTTTTTTATTTGACGAGATATCTTCATGAAATTAGACAAATATTATAACCGAAGGCAACGGCATGATCTGTAAAGAAATTGTTCATATCGGACAACTAGATCATATAGCTGCCATACAAACCTAACGGTCAGAATTAAGCTCTTATGTAGAAAACTTTTTCAGTTGTCGAGATATAGTCACGACATTTAGTATGGAGTATTTTTCAAGACAATGCTATAATATGTGCAAAAATTTTCAAGATCGGGCTACTATAACATATAGCTGCCATACAAACTGAATGAACAAAATCATGTCCTTGTATGAGAAGCTTTTTTATTTCACAAGATATCTAAACAAAATTTGGAGTAGGATATTGTCTAAGAAAACGATACAATTCTTGAAAAAATTATTCGGATCGAATTACTGTGGCATATAGTTACCATACAAATTGAATGAACAAAATCATGCGTCTGAATGGAAAACTTTTTTATTCTTCGAGATATTTTTACAAAATTTGGCACGAATTGTTAACTGAAGCAATATTGTCATCTCTCAAAAAATTGTTCAGTTAGGATCACTATAGCATATAGCTGCCACACAAAGTATTTAGTATTTTTTAAAGGTATTATTGTTTATATCATTTTCTGTTAAACAAAATACACCTATGAAGGGTATATTAGCTTTGATGCAGCTGAAGTTGTCGTTTTTTCTCTTATTTTTCAATGAGCTTTGTTTTGCTTGTTCAATAAGCAATAAAAGGCAGTAATTTTCCATTACAATGTCTGCGGTCTAATGAAAAACACATAAATACATTGTAGCTGATAAGCTGCGTGAGAAAACATGAAAACTCAGCAATGCTTGCTGTCAATAAATTGATAATACAACAATATTTTCCATAATAAAAAGCGTCCTTGACTCAATAAAATAAATGTGCAATAATATGCAATGCATCTAATAAATATTGTACAATATTAATCGAAATGCATGTCAAAATGTCTTTGACATATTACACGATCTGACAAAAAAAAAATTGACATTTTCAGGTATTTCATTACAAAACTTTATTATCGCCTTCAAAATAGGCTCCTAAGTCAATACAAGCATACCAACGCTTAAGCTAATTGTGTAGCGAATTTAGCGAGTGACTTTAATAGCTTCAATCGACTCATGGCGGGTTGCCTGTTTCGAAAACAAAAATAAAGCGATGACTCTCGTATCATGTTTTGTCAAAAAGTCAGTCACAATCATTAATTCAGGTCTTGTGGTATAAGCACAAACATACCCAAAACTTTAACCAAAACTTTAACCAAAACTTTAACCAATACTTAAACCAAAACTTTAACCAAAACTTTATCCAATTGTTGAGTCTATTCATAAGAGATGTTGATGTCTGTAAATATTCCAGTAGTCCTCTTGACTAAAAATTCCATGAAATTTAGTAACCTCAAAAGGCTTGCGTTGCCAAGGCGAAACGGCGGCGAAACTCAACTAATTTGCTTACAAAATTTATCTAAGGTTTTTATTGCCATAAAGCAATTAGCGAAAAAATCACATTTTTACAAAACTTCAAAACCACTAAGGTACTTAAAAGCGATTGACTGAACGCTCGTAAAAGCGAATTGAAAGTACATAAAATTAATAGCTCGTCAATTGTCTTATAAAAGACTTACAAATGTACAGGTGCGCATAACAATGTTCAATAAATTAACTATGTCAAATACTAAACGTGAGAGTAATTTACAAAATTCGCTTTTCTCGCAATTAAATTATTTGCTTACTTATGTACTCACTTTATGAGCGATCTAGACGCGATTTGTTGATACCAAGATAAGTAGCAAACGGCGACAGCTTAATAACCAATAAAAAATATACATATACATTACACATACAACAACAAAAAATCAGCAAAACTGATTGAAACGTGACAACAATTCAAAAAGCCTAATAAAAACTTCCCCACACAGATCAAAGCAGCATTATAAATTAAACAACAACAACGTGCAGCTATTGCAAAGATAACAAAAACAACAAAATTATAAAATTATTTCAATATAAACAGCGAGAGAATAACAATTCGCTGCCAGCCAGCTAGTGCCAATGTAGCATATCTCAAAAGCGCCTCAAAAATAAAAACGAAAAAAAAATAAAAAAACAGTAAAAAAAAGTCCATAAAAAACACCAAAAAGCATTGAACACCAACACACCGTCAACAACTCTGTCAAACGGTCATGCATGATTTGTGTATCACCATTGTGGAGGAGCATACGAAACGAGTTTGTCGAAATTTCGCATTGACGCACACGCGTCGGCGCACCATCACCATTGAGGAGGAGGAGGCACAGGCGCCAACCAGGCCTCAACAGCAACAGCACCATCAGCAACAGAGGCAGCAGAAGGCGCAGTCGCTGCCACCAATATCGAAGTTGAACGCCAAAACAACAACTACCACCACCACAACAACCACGAAAGGTCCCACCACCACCACCAACAAACGCATCACACGCGAGTACGTGCTGCCCTGCTCCACGCCCAGTGAGTCCACTTCAGTGACCGTAGCAGTGCCCACAAACTCGTCTATCAAAGTGTGGGCCGAAGAGGACAAAGATCAGAATTTGTTGTTGCACATTACCAAGCAGCGTGGCGATAAGCCTGGGGAGCGCGCTCAGCAGCGCAGCATTTGATATACAGACTGCGAGCGACCTGCTAAGAAGGGGCAGCCGAAAAAGGGTTATAAGTTGGTGATTGACTTGGATTGAAGCTACAGGAAAATTGTTTAAGTAAGTGGGAGTATTATAAGAAAATGAGCTTGAGATATTAAGAAGAGCTTTTGTTTCAATGTATATTTGTCCAATGATATGATAAAAGCGAGAAAAATCAGTTTTTCATGTTCAAAAACTGCATTATCTATAACTGATCTTTGTTTTTTTCTGAAATTTGACATACTTTCTTTTCTGTCTAAAGAGCTGCTCATTGTCGCAACCGCAAATATCGGACCCCTATAACTTATAGCTACCATACAAACCAACCGAACAGCATCAAGTTATTGTAAGGAATATTTTGGAATTGTGAAAGGTATTAAAGCTTCTGTGGCCGATTGAACGTTTTTTCTTGTTCTGAATCTCACTGGTAACCAGCGAAGTAGATTTTGAAATAATGAATTAGAAAGTGTTTCTTGAAATATTACGTATCGCTTCCACACACTTTTTTTTTAATTTCTCACTGGATTCTTGTTAACTCTTATCTTATTCTTTTGGGTACAATTTACAGCAGTAAATTCGTTAAGAGCCACCAATAATACGCATCTGCTGGAAAGAGGAAGCAATGATAAAATGTATCATCAATAGAGTTTGGTCCTGAACTTCAGGCTATAATTCATACACGAATTGAATTTTTTATGAATAATAAATACTGCGAGCATAAGGAAGAAGAAGAAGAAGAAGAAATAATGCGGAATAAAGATCTTTCATTTCATAAATCGGTTTTTTGTTTAGAGTTCATAGAAGGCATGTATTTACATCATGTCAAGGACCGAGGATATGGATGTATAATTAATGGTTGAAAGCGGTATAAATGATGTATAGATGAAAGAAAAAGTTGTAGGTAATAATACGATCTTCAACTTTTCAGAAACTACTTTTTTCATAAAACCTCAAAAAATTTTCTTTCACGGTATTCGGGGCAAACTAACCATTTTATGTACAAAAATTTGGTTTTTGGTTGAATTTTTAAGGGTTAAAAACTACTTAGTTCTATGTTCGTCAAAACTATGAGTTATATAGAAAAAAGGTGTATATCGAGTTTGTAGGTACTACAAAGGTCTTAAACTTTTTTCACATAACCTCAAAATTGTGTGAAAAGTTCTCAAAAAAGTTTTTGATTTTTTATTTGTATGTTTTTAGTAAAAAACTTTCTTTCTCGCTATTTGGGCTAAACTAACCTTCTTATGTCCTAAATACACTGTAATTTTTTGTTTAAAAATGTTTTTTTTTCAGCTTTTTCGACTTAATATCGGGAAATTCTTTAATTTTCAAACTAAAATTTCACTTCAAAATCCTTAGAACCAAGTCAGATTTGGCAGTTATGAAAACTTAGACTAAATGTGCTACATGGTAACCCTAGAAATTATGATTTAATTTTCACTTATCTCATTGAAGGCATTAATGAGTCAATTGTTGAACTAGTGCGATTAATTTCAATTCCGTTAAATGCGTAATACATTGCTAATACCATAAGCTTTAAATACAGAAACTGTTAATTGCACAATTGCAATGCCAAAGAGCCAAGCAAACGAAAATACCAAAATATTATCACAAATATTTTTTGTTGAGACAAAAATATGTACATATATATATAATATTTATGGTATATGTGGGTATGTATGTATGTGTGATGCATGAATTTTTAATTACTTAAAAAGATAAACTGCTGACGATCAGATACCACTGGCTGCGCAGGAATACAAACTTCAATTTAAATATTTGCGTACTTACCTATGCACGTGTGCGTATGTATGTATGTATGCGTGCTTATTTACCTGTTGACTACCGTACAGTTTCGCCAGTACAACGCTGCTGTGTGAGTAATTTTTAAAGTATTTGTGCCAGCCGATTCGATAAGTCTATTTGCCTTTTTAATTATTTATACAACGGCGCACAGGCAAACACACACACGCACACAGCCAGAACGATGAGCTTGCATTTTATGCTTTAATTCTTGATTTTTTGCTCACCCTCCAATTACGGTTATTTTTCCTGCCTTTGCTATAACTCACTTTAAGTGCTGTTAAGTGTTATATGCTCGCCTTCTATGACTAAGTACTATGTGCTTATACCGACAATAGCAGTTATTTGCACAAAATTGAAAGCAACAATTCGCTCACTGCGCCGGCTGCAGTTAATAATTGTTTCATAAATGATCGCTTTAAAGCACACGTACTTAAGTGAAGTGGCAGTTGGAGCGCCCCAATTGATATGAATCTGTGTGTCGCGCTGGGCATTATGATAAATCGACGCTGTGCGACACACAAACACACAAAGACATGTTCGCATAAATATTTATGCGCGTAATTGTTGTTTTTGTTGCCGGTAATTTCAAGTATAATTAATTAGTAATTGACAGGTGAAGTTAAATTTGTCAGCAATCACCGCGTCTGTTTCATTCTTCAACGCGCGCGTTGCCTTACACGGCGTATGAGTGTTATTTCATCGGAAATCGCGCAGACAACGCCTTTGCTTGTATGCGTTTATGTTTGTGTATTAATTAATGACTTTCTTAGCTATTTTTAATACCAAAAGCCGTTTACTCCAATAATAAATATTACAATATTAACAAATATTTGTCGAGTCTGCGGAGTGAACTCGCTTTTATGACCAATTAGCAACCCACTTCTATAACCGTAATAAAACCGCAACATATTTACAAAATGTATGTGTAAACTAACGTGTTCGTGTTAAAAACTTGCCGACAAACTAACACATTTATTTTAAGATTGTTAAATAAATATTATTATACGGCAACAAAGTGTGGCTGGATGTTATATGCAAATTAATATGACTCTCATGCTATTAATAATAATAATGAATATTGAAAATTGCAAAAATATATTGCAGTTATTTATAGAGAATCGCGCAGTGAATATTAGCGCTTGTTGCCCTTCAATGACTTAAGGTTTATTACCTTAGTTAATTTAAATAATTTTTTTATTTATTATTTTGTTGAAATTTAATTTTAGTTTTATTTTTAATTTTAGTTTTAACATTAATTTATTTTATTTTATTTTATTTTATTTTATTTTAATTTTATTTTATTTTATTTTATTTTATTTTATTTTATTTTATTTTATTTTATTTCATTTCATTTTATTTTACTTTTCTTTATTTAATTTAACATTTAACATTAACTATTTATTGGTATTTATTAAATTTAAAAGTATTTTTATTTCAGCATAATTTAATATAATTTTTACTTTAATTAATTCTAATAATAATTTTAATTTAAGTTTGAATTAATTTTTATTTTTAATGTAATGCTCTGTCATCAATGTTAATTTTAATTCTAATTTTGACAGTAATTTTAATTTTAATATTAATTTTGTTTTTAATTAGAATTGAAGTTAATTTCCATTTTAAATTCCTTTTTAATTTCGTTTCAGGGTTTAATTTTAATTTGAGTTTTATTTTTAATTTTGATCTTGTCTTTAATTTTATGTTAATTCCAATTTAATTTTAGTTTTAACTTGAATTATTTAAATTTAATTTTAATGATGATGTTACTTTGAAATTTGAATTCAAAATTTATTTTAATTTAATTTAGTTTTAATTTTTATGTAATTTTTGTTTTATACAAAATTTAATTATTATTTAATTTAATTTAATTAAATTTTAATGTGATTTTTGGTTTTAATTGGTATTAGTTAATTTTAAAACTATTTTAAGTTTAAGTTTTATCTTATAGAATCTTATTTTAATTTAATTAGTTTAATTTTAATTTCAAATTTAGTTTAATTATAATATTATTTAAATTTATCGATATACTATATTTGTAATAATATTAATTTAATTACTTGAATTACATTGTAACCAACTATCGGCGTGTTCTGGCGCGTTCATTACAGGAACTCGTGTCAATTTAATTTATTATTCATTTAGCGGAAAATCAATTATATACAATTTTCATAATAAACGCATTAATGGCCGACATCGCACTTCCGGCTATAAAGTAGCAACAAAGTAAACCGTATTTGGTTAAACGTGCATCATTATATACTATATACACATATACATATGTATCTATTTATAAACAAATTAAAGCTTTGTATAAAAAAGATTAAAACATTGGATACGCTTAGGTTGGTATAATGACCAATCACACGTGTCATAAACAGAATGTGCCATTCAATATACTTATACCATATGTGTATCATATTTATAAGTATGTATGTACAGTTTATTTTTAGATACAATTATAAGTGAGTTTGTTAACTGTCAATCACACACAAAAAAAAATTATTTTATCATATCTGTTGGCTAAGTAACGCATTTTCATTATGGCAAATGGTCATTTAAAAATTGACGTAATTACTTATTTACATCTTTCCACACATAGAAGCATTATTGTTGTAATAAAAATGATACAAAACGTTCGCTTTGACACGCATTTTGCTTGCTGGTTAAGCTTTTCCGAAAACTATCACTTCGCCCGAAAGGTTTCGGAGTGCTGAATATTAGTTAGCTTCTGATTTTCCTGTCGGTAGCTAATGCCAAGGCAGCTACTGCCGCGTTCGCCACGCGCACTTATATAACAGCCATTTATGTGCAAGCAGTGCGCTATTTACCGCTCTTATCAGCGCGCTACGTATGTGTGCAGTAATAAACTGCGCACTGAACTCATCATATTTTTATAAATAAGATATTTTTATAAATGTTATCTAGATAGCACATATACATATGTACATGGATTTTCATATGTACTCGTATGTTGCCGGCAGCTAACCATTTACCATTCGCATGTACACTTTACAACAGAAGCGTGCCCTTTTGTTTTATTGCCTCGCTGCTGGTACTATTTTTATAACACAAAAACAAAGCAGTGCGACATACATATGTGCGAAATATTGCGAAAATTGTGTTGCCAAAGCATTCCAAATATTAATATAACGGGAGCAAGCAAATTGTTGGCACAATAGAAACAAATAAACAGCCGAGTTGATTAGAAAACAAAGCGTGTGGTCGCTTGCACTTTTGGTTTTCTGCTACGTTGTTGCTTGATTTGCCCAATACAGGAACAGGCAGTCGGGCTCTAGCGCGAGCGAGCACGCGCTCCTTTCAGTTTATTTACTCTGCCCTCATCTGCCAAGGTGCTCTGTCTACTTTTGTTGAAAATGAAAATATTTAATTTTGTCGTCACGAATTCTTCGCCTAAAAATTATTATTAATCGATTATTTATTTGATTTAGAAGTCCATGCGAACAATGTTTCGCGCATTTGCAAACACAACCACAACTTAACGAATAAACTGGTATATTTGTATTTGTAAACAATAACTGTTTGTCGAAGATTATATGCATGCGCGAGAAATATGTTTGCTTTTCAGCGCAAAAAATAACACGACGTGTATTTATAGGTTATGCTACAAGGCAAGCACATAGCACATTGAGATAAAGCACAAAGTTTACAAAAAATATTTGTGATAATTTTCTGCCAGACTTTACTTATAATGTATTAATAAGTTAATACAAATTAATTGTAACTAATTTTAGCTTTCTATTTTGTTTGAATGTATATTTGCGAACCAGTAACTCAGTTATTGAGATATCGATCTTAAATTCTACGCACGTACTTGTCTTTACAAGAAGTAGCTTACTTGTGGGAACCGCCGATATCAGAGCACTATAACCTATAGCTGTCATACAAAGTGAAAATTGCTCGTCTAGGTTCTTGTACGGAAAACTTTTTTATTTGAGAAGATATCTTCAAAGATGCAATCTCCGACTGTGCTGTATAAATCGAAGCATAATAGCTCATAGCTGTATTGCAAACTGAACGATCAAGATCAAGTTCTTATAAGGAAAACTTTTTTACTTGAGAAGTTATCTGCACGAAATTTGGCATGTAGTATTGCGCGAGGTAACAAAGCAATTTTCAAAAAAAATCAGATCGGATGGCTACAAAGTATAGCTGTCATACAAGTTAATCAAATAAAATCAAGTTCTTGTATGGAAAACTTTCTTATTTGAGTAGTTATGTTCACCACATTTGTCACGGATAATTTTCCAAGGCAACAGTGCAATCTCTGAGAAAAATATTTAGATCCGATCACATATAGCATATAGCTGCCATACAAACTGATCGAGAAAAATCAAGTCTTGGTATGAAAGTTTTTTATTTGAAGTATTATCTTTACAAAATTTAGAATAAATTATTTACCAAAATAAATCTTTAATATACCAAATACTTTTTCAGATCAGACCTCTATAGCATATAGCTTTCAAACAAACTGACCAAGCAAAATCAAGTTTTTGTATGGAAACTTTTTTATTGCAGGTTATTATAGCTTCGATGCAACTAGAGTTAACCTATTTTCTTATTTTGATAAGCAAAACATTCAGTTACATCCTCAATTAGGCAGCCACTTCCCGTGACAGAGAGTTCTGATAAGCTAAAACAAATCGAACTATACTCGTTTTGAAATTCTTCAATTTTCTTATTACGCCCTAACAGCGTTTCTCCCAAATAGTTTTCTGAGTAAGTTCCTCTTGCAATTACACGATAGCATTCTGTCAATTTATTACGCCAGTCCAATCTATAACACATTTATTTGCTGTTGTCGTAATCGTTTTGTTAACTATGCGGTTCCAAAGCATTGGAAATCAATCATTAATTAGAGATACGCTTCAACAATATGTATTTCCTACTTTTTCCTAATACAACATTAAATATTGACATTACATTTTTTTCTTTCTATATGCTCTCCAATTTACATTCACAAATAATTTCCTATTATTTTAGTAAATAATGAACTAAGCAAATACGCATTTTAGTGTTGCTCATACGCCATGCCTAACCGCAGCATTTAACCACTTGCCGCAACCGTTAGAAGCTTCTGTAAAGCAATAAAATGAACGTTCAATGAAACAAGCGCAGCTCCGTTGACTCAGCACTCTGCTGAGACAACAAACGTAAAATAAATACTGTAAAATAACAAAAACAACTTGCAATAAGAAGCGGTTATTAATTAACAGTGTTGGCATTACGCGCTAATTGTCAGCGAACGAGTGTTTACATGTGAGTGGGTGAGTAAACAACAATAAACACAATTGCTGGCGTACATATAGATTGTTGAAGAGAGTCAAAATGCACTTGAAAGCTGAGCGAGAAGCCGGGTTTGGCCGTCAGTGGAATTAGCACTAGTTAATAGTAAGCAACAAAGTAAGCAAAAAAATAAAAATTTACAAAATAAAATATTTTTTTAAATTGTTTAACATAAATTGAGTGATAAACGAAAGTATTAGTGTAACGCTTATTGAAAGTAAATGACAGAAAATATTTTTTGGTATTTCCTTGCAAATTTTTTTTAAGTTTTGTGTAAATATTGGGTAGTCGAAAAAGTATTTTCGTATTTTATCAATAGATAATATTGCAGTCGTATATCTCCAGTGTTACCAATCACTTTTATTAATATAAATATAAAAAAAAATAAGTTGAAGTTCGATAAGAAATACGAAAAGACTTTTTCGAAAACCCATTAACAAAAAATAATCCATTTTACTATAAAAAAAACAATGACGTAGTTCGACATGCAACACAAATAGCAAAGTTGATTTACTTAAATTCTGTGCCACATCATCATGCGGGCTTAAAAGCTATTTCTGTGCAACTCCTGCAACCGAAAGCTTACAAGGCATTACAGCGTATTTAGCCTTAAGTCCATTTACAGGCAATGGCGACGCAAGAAATTTACATTTTCTGCTCAAAATAGGTTAGCGGCACAAACATACACCCAGACATAACCCTTATTGTATGCTTATGATGATGAGGTCAAACGGCATGGCGAAGCAACAAATCCAATATGGCCTGAAAATGATGGTTACAGCCGCTAGTGGACTCTTCGAAGAGCCGTGTGCTATATGTTTGGTCGCTGTATGACAAAAGGGGCTAAAATTATCGCGGCCATAAAGTTGGACACAAGTAGACAGTTAAATTTAGAAATGCAAATGTCAAGCAAAAGCAGAGTTATGATATACTAAATTTATGGAAATCCACAATAATGGTCGGAAATATACTGTCAAACAGTCTGCCGCTTTCAATTTACTAGAATTCATATGAACTGCTTAGCCGGGCGTATACTGTCACCGCAAAAGGTGTAAATATATACATAGTTGCTTAATAGCAGTCCCAACTTTGTAATTGCAATAATTTCTTAACACATCATTTGTGCTTTATTCTACCCCACAATAACAACAACCTTGATGGTAGTATACTTTTGATCTACTTATTTGCATGCCACATAAATTCCATGGCTAAAATGTGTCGGCGCGCGCTCCTTCCAACCGCTTACCGTTAGCAATAACTGGCAATGGCGTAAATCGTCTCGTTAGCACGTGCTATATTAATTATAAAAGTAAATAATTGCATAGTAATGCATTAAGTGGAGCACTTAAGTTTGGCACAAAAGGGCAATGAGTAAGTGAATTTATTTGCGCATAAAATAATGCGGAAAGCAAAAAGCAGCAAAAACAAGTTAATCCCGTAATAAAAAATATACATATGTACCTCATTTCTATAAATGTATATTAAAGACGCAAAAATTTTTATTAATACTTAGTAAATTCAAAATATAGCGTTTTTCTTCATTATTTTCCGTCATTTTTGAACAGCTGTAACTTTTTCGCAACTTCCCCGAATTTAATTTTTTTTCGGTTAAGTGAAGCTTAAAATCTCACCTTTCCATCATTATACTATAGCATGACACAATAAAATTGGTAGCACTGGAGATATACGACTGCAACGACATCTATTGACAAAATACAAAAAGACTTTTTCGACTACCCAATATCATTACTTACGGCCTTAATAATTCTTTCCGAAAGCTATCTGTTACTGAGAGTTCGGCTTGAAAATAGATTGTGTAAACCAAGATCCAACGTCCTTGAAATGAAAAAGCCGTCTAAATTGACTAGCATGAGAAACGTCAAGTTCACAACGCCGTTAAGAGTAATTAAATAAAATATCATACATATTTAAATTAAAATTATCTACCAGATTTAATAAGGATTTTAATTTTTCCACAAACAAAAATAAGATTTAGTCATTCTTGATCTTCTTAAAAATGAAGCTCTCACAACATGACTCGCAGTTAGAGTAGATCTTATCATAAAATCTATAAATTTTAACGGATATTCGGTGACAAATATATGCATATGTACGCATACATACATTCTCGTCACTCAGCGTACATAAAAAGCAAACAAAAACAAGTAAGGAAGGGCTAAGTTCGGGTGTCACCGAACATTTTATACTCTCGCACAATAAAGTGATAATCGAGATTTCATTATACGTCATTTACATATTTTTCAAATACCGTATTTTTGTAAAGTTTTATTCCGCTATCATCATTGGTTCCTAATGTATATACTCGTATTATACTGAAAAGGAATCAGATGGAATTCAAAATAGCGTTATATTGGAAGAAGGCGTGGTTGTGAAAAGATTTCACCCATATTTCGTACATGTCATCAGGGTGTTAAGAAAATATTATATACCGAATTTCATTGAAATCGGTGAAGTAGTTCCTGAGAAATGGTTTTGGTCCATAAGTGGGCGAGGCCACGCCCATTTTCAATTTTAAAAAAAAGCCTGGGTACAGCTTCCTTCTGCAATTTCTTCCGTAAAATTTAGTGTTTCTGACGTTTTTTGTTAGTCGGTTAACGCACTTTTAGTGATTTTCAACATAACCTTTGTATGGGAGGTGGGCGTGGTTATTATCCGATTTCTTCAATTTTCAAGTCAAAGCTTGCACGGACGGACGGACAGACGGACGGACAGACGGACGGACGGACAGACAGACATCCGGATTTCAACTCTACTCGTCACCCTGATCACTTTGGTATATATAACCCTATATCTGACTCTTTTAGTTTTAGGACTTACAAACAACCGTTATGTGAACAAAACTATAATACTCTCCTTAGCAACATTGTTGCGAGAGTATAAATATGTATGTATGGTAGATAACGAACATAGACCTTCCCAGCAGTAACAATAGCAGTCTTCGATTCGATAAGCTCTGAAGAGTAGCCAAACGAACAAACTATACACGATGCTCAAACAAATTGGCACCATCCAAACTCTCCCAGTTTTTGCCGAGTCATCAAAGATGAAAGACGAAGCCCCTTCTATTGATCAGCTCTGGCCATTTTTTCGATTGCTTGCTTCAACCCATCAGTTGTTGACAGTAAAATGTGGAATCAATCGTTCAAACAGGCTGAAGCAGCTCATAGTGGATGATTCCTTTCCAGTCCCACCAAACACTCGGCATAATATTTCGAGGCGTCAATCCTGGCTTTGCGACCATTTGATTGACATATGCTTATCGTTTTTATGTTGTTTCCTGCGTTGTTAGCTTTCCCATCCGCTATCCGAACCGCAAAAACTTCCATCTGGAAGATATTGCAGTATTCAGGAAGCTTGAGGAACTGCCAGAGATCCAGCTACAAGCAATAGATACCCTATCCCACTCGATGAGCCATTTTGGATCCAAAAGTTGTAAGTTCCGCTGGTGTGTCGCAGGTTTCTGCACCAACCGGGTACTTTTATAACATTACCTATCGCAATTTGTCGTGGCCATTTCAAATAGAACTTTTCCTTTGCTTTTCGTTAGTCATTTCTTTTGACAGTTCGTTCATATAAAAAGTTTTCAACGCGAAGCCGAACAAAATATTAGGCAACTCTCATCTTGTTACGCTTTGCCAAACAAGAGTCACCATCATTTTATTAGAGAGGAAAACTGAAAGCAAAGCGTTCATTTTGACATACCCTTTGTTTCATGCGCTTCGTTGTTTCTGCATAAGCTGTCACGCAAAGCGGAAAAGTTGAATGTGAATGGGCTTTTGCAGTGTTCTAATGAAGTTAATAAAAACAATTGTACCATAATATACCTACGCGTATTTAATGCTAATCGTATGGGCAAATATTTTTATCTAAAACGTTGGCAGATCATTTGTTTGTCTTATTTATTATTTTATTTTTATTTTTTTTGAGCTGAAAGAGCACGGTAGCTTACGCTGTAAGTAGCAAATTAAATTTGCCGAATAACGCTAATTATTACAGTCAACAGACCCATACCTATAAGCAAATACGAATCTCATAAAAATCATGGAATATTTAGATAAAATACACACATACAAAAATTGCAATTTCAGGCAGCAGATTCGTAGATAAACGAGCGACATTATTCACTATTTACAATAGCAGTCTTCGCTTCGACATTTCTCTGCTTGCTTCAGCACTCTTATTGACAAAAAATACACCTAGAAGCAACAACAATGATTTACTATTTTACATTTTATTATGGTATACACCAAGGCCATAAGTTGTAGGTCATAGGCCGATTTCATTCACCAAGAATCAAATTATCGCTAACGAAATATGCGCACTTATTCTCAGTTGTTAGTTAAACAAACCTTTTCTTCAATTATACCATGTTGTTTTACTGCACTTTGCTGCAATTTTAATCGACCTTATCGCCACTTATCGCTCACGTCATGTCTCATTATCGAAGAGTGCGTGCCAAGAGCATGACTGACTCATAGTTTGCTTACTATAAGACTATGTAGCGCATTTATAGCAGCCCTAAACATTTATTACCGCTACTGGCCTTCTCAAGTGCGCTGTACTTCTGCAGAGATTTTTACTTTCTTATCGGAAGGCAGTCAAATTGTTGTGATTGTTCTGTGAAATACTGGAAACTTAGTTTTAACTTAAATTTCTTCGCTGAAGGCTTTCGAAAATTTCCCGTATATCGTTGATCTACCCTAAGAAAGCGGGGATTTTTGGTTAGCACATGTTTCGATAGGAAAAATTACCTGCTCAGACTAACTAACCGTGCGATTCTGTACGGTGATACAGTCTCAAGTCTCTAAATTTGAGATTTTAAGTTAGAGACAATTTTTGAGACTTGAGACGATTTTGCCATTCTGTAAGTGATAGTCACAACATCTATTACATTTCACTATTCAGAGATGTTTTTACACTTGATTGAAAATAAATATGTCGATAACAAATATTAAATTTTCTATAACATAGTCAAAAAACATAATTATCCATAAAATAAAAATATATGTTGACTTTGTTTCATAATATTTTTCAATTTATGTAAAATTTATATATTTTTAACCTTTTCGGGTTTGAGTTGCTTACAAAATATAAAATAACGACAATCGATTAATATCTATGATGATCTCTATTCAGAATATTCAAAATAGCAGACAAAAGTCTTTTAGTTTAGTGACCTAACTATCAGGTCTCAAATTTGAGGCAATATTTTGAGACTAACACTACAGACTGTTTAGTGAGTAGTAACTAGTCACAAATTGAGACTTTACATCAAAATGCCCCAAATAGAGACTAGAGACTGGTTACAGAATCCCGCTATAAGTCTGATTGTGAAAATTTGCTTTGACAGGGTGTCATTAGCTGACGGCAAATGTACCCATTAGTTTCTATCACATAGAACTCGTTATATTGGAGAGTCGAAAAAGTATTTTCGTAACTGATACAGTCTTCGTAAACTTCACGAATTTCAATGGTGGCTTGCATGGCATTATTTCCTTTTCATACAAAAATTTCTAAAGTATAGCGAATTTCTTCATTATTTTCACTCATTTTTGAACAGCTGTATCTTTTTTTCAACTTCCTCGAATTAATTTGTTTTGGTTAAATGAAGCTTGAAATCTCACCTTTCCAAAACTATATGGTACGACACAATATGATTGGTAGCACTGGAGATATACGACTGCAACGACATCTACTGAAAAAATACGAAACAACTTTTTGGCCTACCCCAAAATTTTAAGATACAGTCAGACTAAATTTAAAAAAAATTTTCTTCAAGCAACTTACTCGTCTCTTATAATTACGTATATCGATACATAGTATGTATATAGTACAATATTATAATTTGTATCGTTGTATCTCGATCCCCTGCAGCTACTCGCTATTTATCCGAATGTGTTAAGTGAACTTTAAACATTTCTATTGATAACGAGCACACGTGCTTATTGCTTATTATATTAATTGACTTTATATAATATATGTATGTATGTATATGAACTCTTAATGGACTTAATGATGTACATATATACATATGTATATACCTGCAAATGAAGCGATGATATGTGGTGCATTAAAGTGGCAAATCATGCTGAAGTAATTTTCACAGCTTATTTCTACTTAAATCGCTGCGTGATTTTGAATCAATGATGAAATCCAATAAAATCTGTAAAAAAATGTTGTTGCTAATAATGCATGTGGATAGCCGCGGAGAGGTCGATACAATTGCTTTTTTTTTTGGATTAACAGCCTTTTAACTATTAGCAAAAATTACTAATTTGCCATTTAAACTTGCTCGTTGGTTAAAAGTGCCTTGATTGTATTCCAAAAGCACTTAAAGAACTGTGGTACATACAAGTACATACATATGTACTAGAAAATCTTCGGTTTTGGTGCTGCTTTTTATAATTTGGTATATACTTTAAATACATTTTTTTTTTAATCTTTATTATTTTTTTATAATATTTTGCAATTTTATTTATTATAATTTTTATTTTTTTTTTAATTTTTTTCTCAATGTATAACTTCTTTGATTTCTGTCAGTTTGTACGTGACATTGACGCGATTTTTCTAACATACATACATATGTAAAAGCACAACGCGCATTTAATTAGCCTTAAGAACTTTAAAGCAACAAATAATCTACAACAACAATGCTTCCTAATCAGTTTTTGCATGAAATTTAATTAAAGCTCTTTTTGTTTATAATATCTAAAAAGCAGCGAGAAAGTAATTTAATATTTACATTTGCTTATAGCGCGGTGTGCACTTATCATACATATTATACACATATATATACATACATTTTTTTTGTTTTATTCATGAAATGCGCACCAGTCCAAGTGTCATTTAAAGCTCCGACGCTTATAAACCATTTAATTCGCATATTTGTTTACAAACACTCACACAAACGCATACAAGCATACACATATGTAAGTATATATTTTTTTTATGTGTGTATGTATTATTGTAAATCAGTATGTACTTACTTACGTACATTTAATTGTGATTATTTATATGCGTATCTAAGTGTATGCGAAATGCTGGCATATCAGACGCTCTTCACATTTTGCGATTACTTTCAGACAGCAGCTAGTCACAATGGCCAACAAACCTCGAAAGCTATTTTTAGCGATTAAATTAAGCCACAAATACATAAATATATCAAATATACGTTTATAGCACACAAGAGCGGGCATCTTAAACTTATTTTATTTATAGGAGATGCTATTTATAATTAAATGCAAAAATAACTACAAAAAAATATTTAAAAAAAAATAAAAAAAATCAACTAAAATTATGATATTACAAAAAAATGTATGTCTGGCAGAAATTTATAATAAGCGCTATATCACTTCTGAACAGCAGCTTGTGCGTAACTCAACATTTTTTACAATTAAAATGCTGAGAAGCGAAGTAAGCTGCCGAAAGTTGTTAAACAGACTCTGCTGTAAGCACATATTAGCTGTTACTATTACTAGTTACTTACAGACCAATTGACATGCTGCAATAAAACTCAAGCTCTCAAGCAAACTGCTGGGTTTAACACTCAGAGTTCAGTATAAAAGAGAGTACAGCACAAAAAAGCGCGTACTTTGGTCCAAATCAAAAGTAGCTCAACTCAAAGCTTCAGCAATCAGATATGCATACCGATATCTATATCATAGCTAGTACATTTGTCAACCGCAAATGTTATTGTTATGAATTTTCCGCTTGTCACCGCTGACAATGTGTTAATTAAATTTGACAAACCACATACGCGCCGATCATTTTTCACGAGACGCGATACCTTCGACTGGAAACTAAACAGAGTAGCGAAGAATGAGTTCATGTCTCTATAAACAAGTACATATGTACATGTGTATGAGTATGTAAGTAGTCCGTATGTACACATTTGCACATAAATCATAAAAACTCTACTCACAGTGCAAACTTCCTGCCAACGCAAGCGCGTAGTTTGTGTTTGCTGAGAGATTTCTTCTGGTCTAAAAATAGCTCGAGTAATCAGAAGCACTGCAAAACGTATTTTAGAAAAGAACAACGCCAAGTAATTACAAATCTCACGTAAAAGACACTTCTTTGCTCATTAAAATAACTGATCTATTCAAATTGTTTTTGTCTATTTTTGTGTGTTAGTTTTCTTGGCATTGTATTTGCGGCATCTGTCATTACCAACTGCAACCGTCAAGCGGCTGTGTGCCAATTGTTAACCAAGTCAGCTGCTTTGTAAGCTATCTCGCTTGTGCTATCTTTTATTGCCTTTTTATGTTTTTGTTATTGGCGCATGCAACGCTGCCTCTGTGACGTTTGCAACGTTGTTGACTGTCAACAAAGCAAATCTTCGCGACCGCGTAATTGCCGGCGCCGTAAACGCTCGTGCATACCAGTATCGAATGTGATTTGCAATTACTTTGAGGAATTCAGAGAAAACAAAGGTATTATTTTGTATTCGAATATAATAAACTTTAAAATAAATATTTCCATTTTCCTGATTGTTCAAGTATAGTGTAGGTGAAAAAGTCTTTTCGTATTTTTAATCAAATTTCAACTTTTTTTTTTATTTTAATGAGCTTTAATGTACCAAATATATACCATCTTTGCCCACCAGCTTTTGCCATTTTTCCGCTATAGACATTATTCCATCAGTGTAAAACTTTTCTCGGCGAAAAATTGCGACAAGTAATTCCCATAGGTTTCTCTTGACGCCAACTTTACTCCATTAAGCCCGTTCTGCATTGACAGAAATAAATGGTAGTCCGATGGTGCAAGGTCAGGGCTATATGGTGGATGCATCAAGAATTCCCAGCTAAGCTCTAACGGCTGTCGCCGAGTCATCAAAGATGTGTGTGCTCCAGCGTAGTCCTGATGGTAGACAAAGCTCTTTCTGTTGATCAGTTCTGGCCGTTTTTTTCGATTGCTTGCTTCAATATCATCTGTTGTTGATAGTAAAATGTAGAATTAATCGTTTGACCAGGATGGAGCAGCTCATAGTGGATAATTCCTTTCCAATATCACCAAACACTCAGCAAAACCTTTCAAGGCGTCAATCCTGACCTTGCGACCATTTGTTGAGCTTCACCACGCTTGGGCCTATTATCTTTTTCGAACATTATTGTCGTTTTTGATCCACTTTTCGTCTCCTGTTATCATTCGCTTTAGAAATGGTTCGACTTAATTTCGTTTCAGCAAAGAATCTCAGATGTTAATTCGGTCCATTAAATTTTTCACAGACAATTCTTGTGGTACCCAAACATCGAGCTTTTGTCTTTTCCATAATTTCATCGAATTTTTCAATGATAGGTCGGCCAGAGCGAGGTGCGTCTTTCACATCGAAATTTCCAGAACGGAAGCGAGCGAACTGATACAGCATTTGACTGCCACAGCCTGTATATCTTGAGTTTCTTGTTTAACGATTTTTTCTTTGAAAAATCCAACGGCACATTTGAAATTCGTTTACCAAATAATACATTTTGACCAGACGCAAATGGTGCCAGACAAAAATAACGGTACCTACTTGATAACTGCATTTAAAGTGTTGCTAAAGTTGGTGTACAAAAAGTATGGTTTTTTTTCAAATTTGAGTTACCTTAATT